>NC_140977.1:59545710-59612710 GCF_056783735.1 Eptatretus burgeri
AAGGAGAAGATGCTATTAGCAATACAAGGAAGTCACTGGATGCTGTGTCTCCATGTTGTCATGAAGAAGCTGACACTCGAATATTTGTACACGCCAGGGATGCAACGACGGATGGTATCAAGTCCATTATCATTAAGGCTAATGACACGGACGTACTAGTCATAGCAATATCTGTACTGCCATCCTTACAGGAACTAGGTCTTGAGAACATGTGGATTGCCTATGGCCAAGGAGCCAAGGCGTGATGGATTCCAGTCCATGAGGTACTTTCTGCAATAGGGCCTGAGAAAGCGAGAGGGATCCCATACTTCCATGCATTCACTGGATGTGACGTCGTGTCTGCCTTCCACGGTAAAGGAAAGAAAACTGCATGGCAGACTTGGAACATCTTTGATGATGTTTCTGAAACATTCACCAATCTCAGCCAGCATCCAACATTGATTTGTGATCTTGACTTTTTAAAGTTTTTTATTTTTTTCAAATTTTTCAAAATTTGGATTTTCAAATGGCCAATCAGGCAGATTTGATTGGAATCCCCTGGAGAACAAATGTGCCAAATTTGATGGTTGAATCATCATTTGCACGATTCCTCTCAAAAATTGCTGTAATCTGCCCCACGAGCACTCTCTGAGGTTCGGAAACCAGATCGTGGCGAGATCATGGTGGGTGGTTACATCAACTATTGGTCTGGTCTCTCTGATGGTTTCCATGCCCAAGGAGTTGCTCTGGCTGTGTCCAATAAGCTGACTCCAATGATAATTGAGGCAACACCAGTCAACGAGCCTATTATGAGAGTTAGGATTCGTCACTCCTTCGGTGTCGTTTCTCTGGTCTCTGTTTATGCTCTGACTCAGGCAAGTGATGTCATCGTGAAGGACGCATTCTATGCCACGCTTGAGTCTGTGGTTGATCAGTGCCCCAGGTGAGATACTCTTCTAATCTTTGGGGATTTCAATGCATCGACTGGGACTGATAGGGATGGTTATAAGATATGTGTTGGTCCCCATAGGTCTGGAACTGTGAACCACAAAGCACTAAGTTCCTTGACTTTGCAAGAAGTCTTGGACTTAGGGTGGCTGGTTCATTGTTTCAGTGCCCACAGGCTCATCGCTGGACTTGGTATTCCAACGCTAGTGGTGTGGCAAAGGAGATTGACCATGTGCTCGTTGATGGTCACTGGAGGATGATCCAAAACTGCAGGGTCGACCAGTGCTTAGTTAATTACCGAGCACAGGCTTGTTGGAGAAACTCTGTAGTTGCAGCTTAAATCCAGGAGATTGGTACCATGGCAGTCTATGCTGGATCTTGATAAGCAAAAGGATGAGAGGGTAGCTGAGGAGTTTCCGAAGTCTCAGTGGGGATTTGGGGGGGAGGGGTCTGGGTACTTTGGAGAATCCTGAAGAATTGTGGAGTGCTTTCAAAACCACCATCCGTGATGTTGCCCGTGGATGTCTTGGAACTCACCGGAGGACGAAGAAGAAATTTGTCTCTCAAGGGACACTGGATACCATTGACCAGTCGCAGGGCTAGGCTTAACGGCAGAGCCGAGCTGTTCAGGGAGTTGAGGTGTAAAACTGTACGTGTGCCGAGGGTGGACAGAGAAGCTTATGTGTGAGGAATCTGTGAGGGGGTAGAGCATCACCTGTGGCCCACTATGAGATATTGTCCTGCTTATTGGGATTACAACGGATTCTCATCCTGCTTTTCAAGAGATTCTCGTCACGCATTGCGTTCATCCAAGCCCGTCCCTTGATGTACTGCAAGTTAGAGCTGAGGGTGGTGAGTGGTGGGCTCTTGCAAGAGGGGTCCGAAATGAAGGCCTGCTGGTCCGGTTACTTTGATCAGCTGTACCAGGCTCATCCACCAGCAGTTGAGCTGGATTTCGGGGGTGTTACTATCCCTATTGCTGACCCTCTAATCAACTGTGATCCACCTTCGTTTTCCCATCATCTTACTACTGTCCATCTCTTCGCATATTTTATACCTCTGTGAACCCGAACTAATGCAACCCTCATACTTGCACGTTAATGCAATTCCTCCACTCCATTCCTGTTTGTTCATTCCCTCTCTTGTGCCCAAATGTCGCTCCATCAGTTCATTGCCCTTTTACCCTCCATTCAATCACCCTTCCATGAGCCTCGATGTTGAACAGACAAAAAAAACCTCAATGAGCCGTGGTTGTTACAAATCCGCACCGGACAAGTAGAGTCGCAAGCAATCAAATGCGGTTGTATTTATTTGCACAAAATTTGACATTTGCAGGAGTAAAATGAAATGCACAAAAAGATAAGGGAATCACAGAATCATCAAACTGAGTGAAGCACAACAGAGGGAAGAGAGAGAGAAAAAGGAGAATCAAGATCCCGAATGGTGTCACTCTCAAACACAATTGTCTCCTTAAAAATCAACATGTCTCCTTCCCTTTAATTTACTTTGCACATCATTTTTATTTATATGGCAATCTCGGTTCATGGAGGAACGGAACGACTCAAAGTAGAACCTGTTGAAATGTCCATCGACATACTACCGAGGGGTATGGGGGAGATAGATCTGCACAAGTAATAGAGGAATAACACAAAATGAGAAACAATGGTACGGAGAGCAACACAATGGGAAAGAATGAAGAGATCTTGGCGTTGCATGGGTGAGCATACGAGATAATGATGTGCAGTGTATTTGAAAGATAGGTGATGAAAATGAGATTATGGACATTGAGATTCGACATAATGCCTTAATGTTGCACTGTAAATAATTAATCAAAGGTTCTGTGCTAAATTTGTTTAATTGTGACAAAATGATGTCAGTATGATGATTGAACCAGAACAGGGCACGAGTCTCAAAGCCATGCTAACAACATGACAACTTTCTAGCTAACGTCCGAACACTGACCAATTGGAAAGGAATATGCAAATGTCAGTATTTGTCAATTTCTCCCAAAATAACAATCAGGAGGAAGTAGCACGAAGATCAAAGGTCTAACGGCAAAATGAAAAGTAACGACGTGATAAAGCCATTTTGGTCCAAGGGTCGAGCAAACATGTGGTCAGCATCAATTACCATTTAAAATCCCCCTTCTTTCCCTGCACTGGTGTGGATGTTTGTCATGGCGCTGAAGATGGGAGTTGTGTTTGAAGGTCATGCCACATTTTTTACATTGAAAAGGTCGTTCATTTGAATGAACACGAAGATGTCTTACAAGTTGACATTTTGCCCCGAATGCCTTTCCACATGTCTTGCAGAAATGGGATTTATTTTGTGGCCTCTGTGCCATCTGATGTTGTTGTAGATTTGACTTCCGTTTGAAGGTTTTTCCACAGCACTGGCATTCAAAAGGTCTTTCATCGGTGTGGCACCTGAGATGCACCGAATAGTGTGGTTTGTCTGCAAATGCCTTTCCACATTCTTTACACTTGAAGGGTCGTATTCCAGCATGAATTCTCAGATGTGAATGGAGTCTTTCCTTCCTTCTGAACTTCTTCCAACATTTGTCACACGTGTAAGGTATTTCCAAGACGTGTATCCCATAATGGCGATTGAGGTTAGATCTCAAACCGAAATACTTTCCACACTCGTTGCACTTGTAGGATCCTTTTTTGGTATGAAGGTGGTAAGGATACTTTTGGGTATGTTTGTCCATTTGAGTAAATTTTTCCAAAAGTACCACACATTTTCTCAACTTCATTTGTTCTTTCATTTCCGCTCCAAGTTTCGGCAGAATTTCCTCATCGCTCCTTTTTCTCCATTCATGGCCATCACCAAAAACAAAGTCTTCTTTCAACGTCTGTTTGATCAACCGTTGCTCTGCAAGAAAATGAACAAGCTCCTCAACACGTCCTCTTTCAATTGTTGAAGAGGTACGGGGTTAAATCCTGAGCAGGAAGGACCTTCAACTTCTCTTTGCAAACACTCACAAAAGGCACGAGTGATAAACTGATGGAAGAATAAAAAATAACAAAAGAGGACAAATGTGAGGAAATGAGGAAAAATGAAAAAGGATGGAAATTCATACGACACCGACATTTCAACCTCGTATTCATGAATATATTACCTCCGCCACTGAAAGTGGATGGATATGTTTTTTGTCTGTTTGTCTGTGAGCAGGACATCTCAAATAAGTTATGGATGGATCTCGAGGAAACTTGGTTGTCAGATTGGGTGTGTGCCCAGGACGAATTGGTTAGACTTTGGTGAAGATCCAGATGCGAGAATTTATTAAAGTGATTCTTCACCATTGAGAGATATGGCCAAAAACTGCACATAAGACAATATCTCGAAAAGTTATGGACAGATTCAGACAAAACGAGGTGGACACGTTGGGTGTGTGACAAGGCCAAATTGATTAGATTTTGGTGAAATACGGATCTGGATAAGAGAATTTTTTAAAGTCATTCATCACCATTAAGAGAGGGGCCAAAAATGATGCACAGCACGATATTTCAAAAAGTAGTGTACGGATGTCAAAACTTGGTGGACGAGCTGGATAGGTGACACAAACAAGCTGATTAGATTTTGGCGTGTGCCAAGGATGACTGGTCTCTATCCAGATTCGGCCTATCATTGGCATACAAAACGCAAACTGTTCAGCCTGGCGGAGGTATGTGCTTCACCATGTGTCATTCTCGTTGTAATGGGAGAGGAAGGAAGACAGAACTTGGGAATGATAAGAGAGGGGGAACAACTTGAGTGTTGTGTTGCTGCTCCAGCTTACCTCGAACTTCCTGAAATTCCTGTTCTTCCGGCTCACATTTCACAATAGTCGTCACATCTAGAGAGGAACAGAACTCACGATAAAAATGGCTGCCAGTGGGGACAAAAATGTGCATATCTCAAGAAAGTTTTTAAAATGAAAATTTGTTTCTCTTCAACTAAGCACATCCATCGTTCATTATGCGAGGAAGGCAAGTTCAAACCTCATATATACAGTTGAGAGTTTTATGCCTCCGCTGAAGACGTCGCAGGGGAAATCATTTTTCGGGTTGTCCGTCTGGTTTTCCATCAGTCTGTCCTACGTTGTGATAGGTTTTCGTTCTCGTGATAAGATCCCTTTAGCCGTTCTGAAGTTAAGTCAAATTTGGTACAAGTATGTATAATGATGCAAAAATGAACCAATTATATTAAGGGGTCAAGAGGTCAAAGGGTGGAAGTCACTTTCGGTAAAAATTCTGTTACCACACTAACTTCTGAACCAGTGATGGGATTTTGACCAAATTTGGTACAAGTATAGATTATTATGATGCAAAGATGAACCAATTCGATTTTGGCAACAAAGGTCAGAGGTCATGTCACGTAAAAATGTGACACTTGAGAACAGTTGAAGGGATTAAAATTAAACTTTGTACAAGTATTATAATGATGTAATAATGTGGGCGGAGGCATATCAGTCGACATCGTAACATCAGAGTGACGTTTTGGTAATCATGTCCTATGTTCTTGTTATTGTTAAAAGTAAGATGAACATCACATCATGGTTTTGTCCTGTGTCACAGATGGACAAGTTTAGACACTAAAAAAAAAAATATATATATATATATATATATATATATATATATATATATATATATATATATATATATATATATATATATATATATATATTCACCCTGAGGCCTGAACATATTTAAGATGTAATTGAGAATGGAGTGGTCAGGGTTGGGAGAGTGAGGAAGACAAGAGAAAGAATGAAAGAGAAAATATTGATATTCCTGTGTACGATGCTGAAATGACGTGTTATTGGTTTGTCCTCCTCCAGCTCACCTCACACTTCCTGAAATTTACCAAGTAACATTAACCCGAACTAACGCAACCCTCAAACTTGCACGTTAATGCATTCCTCTCCTCCATTCCTGTTTGTTCATTCCCTCCAAATGTCGCTCCATCAGTTCATTTCCCTTTTGCCATCCATTCCATCACGCTTCCATGAGCCTCGATGTTGAATAGAAAAAAAAAACCTTCCTCAATGAGCCGTGGATGTTACAAATCCGCACCGGACAAGTACATTCGCAAGCAATCAACCGCGGTTGTATTTATTTGCACAAAATTTGACATTTGCAGGAGTAAAGTGAAATGCACAAAAAGATAAGGGAATCACAGACTCAGAAAGATAAGGGAATCATGGGTTGACTCAGCCTGTCATCCTTCCGAGGTCGGCGAAGTGAGTACCAGTGTACTGGGCCGGTGTATACCCCGGTTAAAATAGGTGTACCATATCCCTGTGTCATAAGAGGCGACCAGGGTTGCGTCAGGAAGGGCATCCGGCGTAAAACATGTGCCAAATCACTATGCGGATCATACGGATGATCCGCTGTGGCGACCCTTAACGGGAGCAGCCGAAGGAAGAAGAAGAAGAGAATCACAGAGAGTCATTCAACTGAGTGAAGCAAAACAGAGGGAAGAGAGAGAAAAAGGAGAATCAAGATCCCGAATGGTGTCACTCTCGAACACAATTGTCTCCTTTATAAATCAACATGTCTCCTTCCCTTTAACTTACTTTGTCCATCATTTTTATTTATATGGCAATCTCAGTTCATGGAGGAACGGAACGACTCAAAGTAGAACCTGTTTAAACGTCCATGTACATACTACCGAGGGGTATGGGGGAGATAGATCTGCACAAGTAATGGAGGAAAAACACAAAATGAGAAACAATGGTAGGGAGAGCAACACAATGGGAAACAATGAAGAGATCTTGGTGTTGCGTGGGTGAGCGTACGAGATAATGATGTGCAGTGTATTTGAAAGATAGTGATGAAAATGAAATAATGGACATTGGGATCCTACATTATGCCTTAATGTTACACTGTAAATAATCAAAGGTTCTGTGCTAACTTTGTTTAATTGTGACAAAATGACGTCAGTATGATGATCGAACCACAACAGGGCACGAGTCCCAAAGCCATGCTCTGCACAACATGACAACCTTCTCGCTAACATCGGAACACTGACCAATTGGAAAGGAATATGCAAATGTCAGTATTTGTCGATCAGGAGGAAGTAGAGCGAATATCAAAGGTCCAACAGCAATATGAAAAGTAACGACGTGATAAAGCCATTTTGG
Source organism: Eptatretus burgeri (assembly GCF_056783735.1). Taxonomy (NCBI): domain Eukaryota; kingdom Metazoa; phylum Chordata; class Myxini; order Myxiniformes; family Myxinidae; genus Eptatretus; species Eptatretus burgeri. The sequence continues at coordinate 59,552,765 of NC_140977.1, forward strand.
GTCCAAGGGTCGACCAAACACGTGGTCAGCATCAATTACCTTTTAAAATCCCCCTTCTTTCCTTGCACTGGTGAGGATGTTTGTCATGGCACAGAAGATGGGAGTTGTGTTTGAAGGTCATGCCACATTTTTTACATTGAAAAGGTCGTTCATTTGAAGGAACACGAAGATGTGTGTTGAGATGACATTTTGCACCGAATGCCTTTCCACACGTTTTGCAGAAATGGGATTTATTTTGTGGCCTCTGTGGCCACTGTGCCAGCTGATGTTGTAAATTTGACTTCCGTTTGATGGTTTGTCCAGAGCACTGGCATTCAAAAGATCTTTCAGCGGTGTGGCACCTGAGATGCACCAAATCGTGGGGTTTGTCTGCAAATGCCTTTCCACATTTGTTGCACTTGAAGGGTCGTATTGCAGCATGAATTCTTGGATGTGAATGGAGGCTTCCCTTCCTCCTGAACTTCTTCCCACATTTTTCACACGTGTAAGGTATTTCCAAGACGTGTATCCCATAATGGCGATTGAGGTTAGATCTTAAACTGAAACACTTTCCACACTCATCACACTTGTAGGATCCTTTCTTGGTGTGATGGTGGTTAGGATACTTTTGGGTATGTTTGTCCATTTTAGTTAATTTTTCCAAAAGTACCACACATTTTCTCAACTTCATTTGTTCTTTCATTTCACCTCCAAGTTTCGGCAGAATTTCCTCATCGCTCCTTTTTCTCCATTCATGGTCATCACCAAAAACAAACTCTTCCTTTACCGTCTGTTTGATCAACCGTTGCTCTGCAAAAAAAATGAACAAGCTCCTCAACACATCCTCTTTCAATTGTGGAAGAGGTACAGGGTTAAATCCTGAGCAGGAAGGACCTTCAACTTCTCTATGCACTCATAAAAGGCACAAGTAATAATGTTGTGGGCCGGGAGTCGGTGGCGAGGAACGACCGCCAGGTGGAGCAGTAGAGCCGTCTCCCACCGAACACCCGGAATTGCAGGTCGTAACCTTCGGACAACTCCAAAGGTCACGGGTCCCTTCGTGGACCGTGGTCACCAATATTTATATGGCGTGGGGTAGGGTTAATTGCCTAATTTCAATATACCGAAGTACCCACGTCGTCTAACTTCCGGGGAAAACCACACCGTCGACGGACCTCGGGCGGAACGGGCCGTTTAACGAGCCCGATCCGTGTGTAAACCGAACGGGGATTACCAAGATCCGTCAGTCCAAATGAACAATTACAGCAACAAGACCTCCCTAATTCCCAATATGGACCGTGCTAAACCAATGAAAGAAAGTGACAGACAACGAGCTGGTACATTGAACAATTGGGGTTTATTTATAACGGGGCAGGGGAGCACAAAAAGAGCAGAGTTAAACCGACTATCGAGAAGAAATGCAAGTAATGTACAAGGCACTTAAACAATTGCTACTTATAGACTGGAACCACAGACACACACGCACACACCCAAAAGAAATGGTGGCCGCGGCCTTCATTTAGCCCTTCAGCTCGGGAGGGAAGGCGAGCTGAGGGCAAGAGCCGCACTTGCACCTGTCCGCCTCGTGCGGTCTGCTTGAGCTCGTTCGGTGGAGGGACTCGAACCCACCGCCTCAACGCAGCACCAAGCACCAGGGACGAGTGACAGAGCGACGGACGCCAGCCAGCACGAAGGCGGACGAGGCGAGAGACGACGAGGTGAAAGGTGATCAAGGCCGAAAAAGCTTCCAAAGGAATCAGACGACACCAGGCGAGGCAGACCCAGACAGCCAAACAGAACGTGCCGAATCACTCAGCCTCTCCTGAGGTGGGAGGGATTTCTTCCCTGGCCACTCGCCTCCTGATTGGACGGTTGCGTCGCGCGATGTCTGTCCCCCTCTGATTGGACAGGGGGAAAACCCTGCCTTTCTGGGGCGGAGTCGGAGCTGAGGTAATGAGCCTCCTGATTGGACGAAGGGCACGACCTTGTCATAGTGGGCGGAATCGGCTCTGAGGAGACTCCGCCCACAGAACTTGGGAATGATGAGAGAGTTTGCAGCAACTTCGGAATGATCAGCAGTTTGACTTCCGGTTCTGGGTTTACAGCAACGCAGGTTCTCTCAAGGGTCTTTGCCAACTTTGTGAAAGCTAAATTTCCGGTTGTTATACGTTACGTTTTAACTATTTATTTTCTCACCTCAATGTTAATGTGTGTTCCGAGTTTGGTTTTGTTTCAAAAATCTTGCTATTTTGTGAGTTTTCGTCGACCTTGTCTTATCATTCCCCTCTGGGTGTACGATCATTTTTATTTGTATTCTCTCCCTTATACCTTCAATTCCTATTTTCCTCACTTTCACAACGTCCCACTCCCTCCCAACTCAACAATGTTTCTTGTCTTCAATTTAAATGAAAAAAAAACAAGAAAAAAACACCGTACCCACGAGTCCCGATCCTCCTCATTCTTCTTCTTCTTCTTCTTCTTCTTCTTCTTCTTCTTCTTCTTCTTCTTCTTCTTCTTCTTCCGACTTCTGACGGCACACCATCTTTCTTCTACTTGAGTTGACCCTCTCTCACCATTACCTTCACGATTTATTCCAATAACCTTCCATTCCCGAATCTTAAAAAATACATCAAAAAATAATAATATTCCTCGTGTCCCTTCAATCGATACACCTCCTGTAACCACGTGTCTCTACCCTCTTCCTGGTAAATTTCATTGATTATTCAGCTTCACTCTGCATTTACCGTTCCAAATTCACCATACACCTCCACAATTTTACTTCAACCTTCCCTTTTCCAAATGCAACGCAATCCTTATTTAAAATAAAAAATTAACAAATTCACTTTTTATGATACACCTCCCATAGCCACGTGCTTCCGCCGCAACCACACGGTCCGTTTCCACTTTCTGCGTTCACTGATCCAAATTCACCATTCACCTCATATTTTCTACAACCTTTCCATCACATAATCTGATGAAAACTCTCTCAAATAATAATAATAATAACAATAGGAATAATAATAATCAAAATGATCTCTGATAATGCTTCATCTTCCTCTTTCACACTTGTGGTTCTCATTATTGCATCATAATTCACTACTCCTATTTTAACAGACTGCTCTTAATTCGACCTTTCATTCATACCTTGCCTAAAAAAACCAAACTGTTTCAGCATTTCTTCTCTCTATTCTCTGAATTCGCCTTCATTGAATCCATCAAGAAATGTCTTTAATCGCATCTCTGACCAAAAAAAAAAATTAAAATTCCAGTTTGCTTTGAGTGTTCACTTTCCATCAACCATTCTTTTTTTATATAAGTTCAGTGGCAACTCACCCCTCCAATTCCGCCCTCTCAAAGCAACCATCACACTCTTCTCAGTCCAAGCCTCCCTCTCACCTTTCTCCTTCAACTCTGCCCACTCACCCTTCTCTCCCCTCACTTAAAGTTGCCCCCCAGTAGGGTGAATATACTGATTCTGGCTCACTTTTCCCCATGTAAATGAATGGGGGATTTTCAGCGATTCATATTTTTTTTCCCTAAAAATAAACCCCCTTTTTATCCCAAGGTATATTTATTTGTCTCCCCTTTTAACCTGGGGATACTTTTTTTCAAATAACCCATGCAATAAGATAAAGATTTGTTCAAGTAGCAAAGTAGTAATGTGATTTGTTAAAGGTGATTCTAAAGAAATATCTGAAACGTCTAAGCCTCGGGACACTCTTTATCAAATAACCGATGCATATTGTTTAGCTCACTCATTGAACCTATAAAGATTTGTTCATTCTCAAATTCCTTCAACAGTTTAATTTTCTTTGCACAATAATCCCCATCTAAAATATTGAAAAACAAAACATTTGAATCTTTATATTTTTTAAGATACCGCTTTTGTGCCATTACGAAATGATAAACTTCTCTTAATGCTCTTGTTTGACCACCTCCTGAGCCACAGGTTATTTTAAGCCACGCCCACTTCCCTCTAAGCCCCGCCCACCTTCCCACGAAATTTTTTATAAGCCCCACCCACTTTTGCTAAGCCCCGCCTACTTTTCATGAGGTATTTTTTATAAGCCACGCCCACTTTGCTCAGCCCCGCCCACTTTATTAGGTTTGTGTAAGCCACGTCCACTTTTCCTAAGCCCCACCCACTTTTGCAAAGCCCCACCTACTCTTACATCATTTCCAGTTCATCTCTGACTCACAAAGAAATCACAAGAAAATTCCAGCATGTTATGGTTTTGAAAAGTTTCCCAACGAAGGCTTGCCCAGGGAATTTCCAAAGGAAACCACACCCACCAGTCTTTCCCGATAAAAGCCTCAAGCCCAGGCTCCATTTTAAACATTTTTTTTTGCTGGCCATGGTGTGCTTGTGTGCTTGCCTGGAACTCTCTGACTTGTATGGAACTAAACCTTCAAGTTGATGAACTGGATTCAAACCTCTTATCCATTGAGGTAAGATTTTATTTTCCTATTTTTAGTTCCTTTTAAACATCGACTTGTTGAATAATTAAATAACTTAATTAATACATTATTATTTCCTCTCACAGGAAATTGTATCTGAAATGCAATATGAAAATACCGATTTTGCCACAACTTGGGGCGAAATTGTTGGCTTGGTTGAAGACCTTGTGAGCGACCAAGACCTTGAGTGGGATGACTGGGGTTCCTTGGAACTCTCCGACTTGTATGGAACTAAACCTTCAAGTTGATGAACTGGATTCAAACCTCTTATCTGTTGAGGTAAGATTTTTATTTTCCTTTTTTCAAACTTTGATTGAAGCATACTCATTTAATAATTAAATCACTTGATTAATACATTATTATTTTCTCTCACAGGATATTGTATCTGAAAGACGAAATGAAAATACTGCTTTTGCTACAACTTGGGGTGAAATTGTTAGCTTGGTTGAAGACCTTGTGAGCGACCAAGATCCACAGAACGAGTTCGTCCTTGATGACCCAACCAAAGAGTTATACCTTGGAGACCAGCAAAATCCTGAAAAAGAGTTTTACAGCAATAGTACTCATTGTGAGTTATAAAGACAATACCCACTGAACAAGTTATACCTTGATGAGCCAGAATACAAGTTTTACCTTGGAGACTCACAAATTTTGAAAAAAAATCAGTAAATGAGTTCTGCCTTGATGGTTTAAATAACTACCTTGGAGACTCAGGAAAAGGGTTCTGCCAAGATGGTTCTAAATATGGGGCCTTCCTTGGAGACTCACAAATTTTGAAAAAAATCAGTAAATGAGTTCTGCCTTGATGGTTTAAATAACTACCTTGGAGACTCAGGAAAAGGGTTCTGCCAAGATGGTTCTAAATATGGGGCCTACCTTGGAGACTCACAAATTTTGAAAAAATCAGTAAATGAGTTCTGCCTTGATGGTTTAAATAACTACCTTGGAGACTCAGGAAAAGGGTTCTGCCAAGATGGTTCTAAATATGGGGCCTACCTTGGAGACTCACAAATTTTGAAAAAAATCAGGAAATGAGTTATCCTTAAGAGACTTTGTAAGTTGGTTTTATTTTGAATATTTGAAATGTGGGTTTCTGGCTTGATAACTCACAATGTGATACATATCTTGGAAACTCAACGGGAATGTGGTAATACCTTGAAGACTTGGAAAGTTGGGTTTATGTTGGAGACTTGAAACTTTTTTGGAGACTTTTATTTATTATTTTATTTATTTATATTTTGGAGACTTTTGGAGTTGCTATCACTCTTTGGGATCTAAACCTATCGATGTAGTTCTTTGTCGGATGGTCCTTGATGGGAGCAAGATCAAGAAAGTTCTGGGAAGAAAGTGCAGGCTTACTCACCCTTTCTACGTCATCAAACCTGAAAGCCTTAAAAGACAGAATTGGAAGAAGAGAAAAAAACACAAAAAATATACATTGTTCGTTCTGGGAAGAAAGTGCAGGCTTACTCCCCCTTTCTACGTCATCAAACCTGAAAGCCTTAAAAGACAGAATTGGAAGAAGAGGAAAAAAAAAAAAACGTAAAAAATATATATATATAGGTGGAAATCTCATTTTGAAAAAGACATTGTGTTGGGTGAGGATTGAGTTGGGGTTGAGATTTTGAATGTGAGGGTTGGGGTTGAGATTTTGAATGTGAGGGTTGGGACACACACACACACACACACACACACACACACACACACACACACACACACACACACACACACACACACACACACACACACACACACACACACACACCAACAAACAAAAGTTAAGCCTCGACTATTCAGTTGAGGATTCTGTGTTTGGGGTTCACAGATCTAAGAACGTCCCCCCTTCGACACACATTATATACTGTTATACACCTCGGACTTGGCCCTCTAGTGTCCACAAAGGTGTATAGTAGGAGGGAGTGAAGGGACAACCCATTGCTCCCATGGGTATTATCTGCTTAGTTTTGTCTTTTGTAATTCCTGTGAATAAAATGAACCTAAAATCTCTTCCCCTTCCAAATCATATATCTTATAAGTCCAAGGAACCGTATCGATTACATCAACAATTTTAAAAAGTTTGTTCGTCCATCGTTTAGTATAACCCTTTTCAAAATGAGATTTCCACCTATATATTCTTACGATATCACCAACTTTGAACTTAGGTTTTCTGACATTAATCTCTTTTTCATATTTTAATTTTGTAAATGTTTCTGATGGTTTCATATTTGTTGACGTGTGAATCGTGTCATTATACTTATCCACAATATCCTGAATAAAAGATGACCATTGTTGTGAACAGAGTTGTGTGAATTTTTTATATACAGTAGTCTCTTTTAAGGTACGATTAAAACGTTCAACAACAACTGCCTTCCCTTCATTAAAGGTACTGTATAATGTAATACTGTTATTTTTTAGAAAATTCATAAATGTCTTGTTATAAAACTCTCTACCCTCATCAATCCACAATTTTTTAGGTTTTCTCTTACTTTTATTAAATATCTGTAGAAAGGCAAACATAAGAATATTTCCTGTTTTGGTTTTTAAAGGGACAACCCATGCGTATCTACTCCTAAAATCAATAACGGTTAAAGCATACTTGTACCCCTTATCATTATTGAGTTCAATCAAATCTGCGGACCAGATATAATCAACTTCCTTGGAATAAACTTTCCTTCTACGAAACTTTGTGAATATTGGTTTATGTAATTCATCAGCTAATTGCTCTTCAGTCATCATTAGAGCCTATAAGTTTTTTGAATTTCCAAGTCCAAGTTTCAATTTAGCACTGATCATCTTCTTCACAATGAACCGATCAACTTTTTCTCTCAAGGTTGGATTTTGTATCAGAGACAAATTATACAACATTTCTCTATCAGCTTCATGCTTTTCTTCCAACGTTGTGGTATTCCCATAATCAATATCGTGTCTCATGCACACTTCATCAACTCTATTGATGGGTTCACTCCATGATTTAGGATTGTCTGCCTCATCTAATCTTTTATCCAAGTTTGTGCCTGGACCACAGAAAGAATACCCTGGAAGATGTAATTCCCCTGGTATTCCAGTAGTTGTAAATTTACTTCCTGATAAAAACTTTTGTATATCTCCTCCTCGTTTGTGTTTGGAGATAAATTGATTTTTTTTTTGAACCACACACTGAACATATACCTTTTTGTATAACCCTGTTATTTTTACTTTTAATATATGAAATATTTTTAGCATTAGTTTTCTTTTTACATTTGAGACAATAACTCATTTATTTATGAGAAAAATTCCTGCAGAGTGCAAAAACCTTTTTAGTTTCCAACAAGCACATTTGAATCTTAATTTTAAAAACATAAAGAATCCTTAGAAATGCCTTCACTCTCTCCTCCATTTATTTAAGAAAAAAAATGAAAAACTTGAATTAAAATGAATATCTTGTCGATGTCAATATTCTTGTCGAAAGTATTGCAAATAGACTTGTCAAGTTTTTGTTTTCCTCCTCGGTGGGTTAAGTTATTTTCTGTAATACCACCAATCTTTTTTTAATCTCACTGGTTTCCATATTTTGATATTTATTTTGTCTCGCTCTTTCCTCCCTCTCCTTCTCTCTCTCCTCCCTCTCCTCCTTCTCTTTCTTCTCCCTCTCCTCCTTTTTCTCCTCTTCCCTCTCTTCTTCAACTCCTTCCTCATCCCTTATTATCCTTGAATCGCTTACACCCCATAGAATATCATACATATATTCATCAGGATTTCTTGTTATTCCTGTATCCAAAATAATTTTTTTTACAACAGGAAACCAATAAAATTTCTTTTGAATTTCTAAAAGAGCCTTACCTTTTCTTAACTTTATAATTTTTTCATTATTTAACATTCTAATTAAATCTAAAGTTGTCGGTTTATCAACATCAGCATAATGCCAATCTTTTATTGAAAATACCTCATTCTTATGTTGTAGAACATATTTATTAAAATACCGAATACCCTTTTCTTGAAGGTATGCTTGGACACAGAAATGATAATTTTCTTGAAGCCTTCTTGCTGTCATTTATGTATTAGAAATATATGTTAGAATAATATAATGGCATGAAACACCTCCCCATCTTCCCATAGTTAAATCATTTTGTATTTCCTTACTTATTATATATAATCCTGTTTTTTCTGTTTTCATGATATAAACAAGGGCAAAACCATTATTATATTTACCCTTATTAAATTCTTTTATTTGTTGTTTACAAATCGTGGCCCCACAAAACTCATTCTCGATACCAAGTGGATAATATTCTTCCTTACGAGACTGATTTAATTGTTCCAGGTCTTCGAGGTTAATTTTAAATGACCAATTATACCCTAAATCATTCATATCATACCCCCATTGTTCTATTCTCATACAAACGATACGCCCTTCTTTATAAAAAATTATTTTAATTCGAACTGTGAATTCTGTATGACCTGGAGATAATATCAACACTTCTGTATCTTTGAAATACACGGCCGTTTTATTTAAAGATATATATTGTGATAAATCGCTTAATCTCACCAAGTCATTCACGTCAGTCGGGCTTGGATAATTTTTTAATTCATAAGCATTTTTCATGTTAATATTTTTGGTTATATTATATTTATGTCGTTCAGCCTGTGCCTTTGTGTAATAATTTGATAAATCAATATCCAGTTCTTGGGATACACCAAAGATAGAACCATCTTTACCAACATAAGTCATTTATATTAATTAAAAATAATATCATAAAATTTTTTATTTTTGTTGAGTTGAAATAACACATACAGACATAATTGACCACAAAACTTGGAATTTAATTCTTGAACTTGAAATGTTTGATAAACACCATTCTGTAAGAATTTTATGACTTCAACAGGCGGTGGAAGACCAAAACTATCAAAATAATATTTGTCTTGACTATTAAAAATACAAACCCAATGAGAACCGTTCCCATTATTAACTTCTAAGTTCATAATAATATTCTTTGTATGTTTCGGCACATTTGTTAATTCATCTCTCATACAAATAACCACATTATGAATTTTTAATTTCTTACAATATTTGACAAGTTGTAAATTTGATGTTGTATTCTTTCCAAATTCTTTAAACCACTCATCAATGCTCATTTATTTATTAGAAAGATATAATCCATTACCTCTTTTCGTTAATTTTACACCTGCTTGTGCTATAGAAGAAAGCATATCTCCAACTAACAATCTCGCTTTATCAGGCAGACCTTCAAGTTTTTCAGCAAAATCTACAATTACACCACTTCCACTAATTTGTTTCTCCAACTCTTTGTTATGTCTTTCCAATTCTTTTTGAGCCTGGAGTTGAGCCTTCCTTTCGTTGGCAGTTTTCACCGCTGTTGAAATACCACCCGTCAATGCTCCAACCGCATTTAAACCAGCAAATAAAGGAATTAGAAATGGGAGAAATCCTCCACTCGTCTCTCTTATTGAATATTTTTTCAACATTGGTTTTGTCATTTTAATTTTAAGTGAGCCAGTGTCATTCAAGATTTTAACCTGTTCTCTTGTGAGCAAAACATCAATTCTTACTGCTCCTTTTCTCTGAATTGTATTAACGTTAATCGTACAAGGCTTTTGATTTTGAACACAAGATGATAGTTTATGAAGATTGATTTGATTAACTTATACCCCAGTTGGTACTTTGCCACTCATTTATTTAACAAAAAAATTATGTGAGACTAATCATCACACCATTATCTGTATTAATCTGCAATTCTGTTTCTTCCAAAAGCAAACAATATGTATCAACTTCTTCACTCTCTCCTCTTTCAATGTATAGGGAAGTATCCACTCGATTAGACTTTATAGTTTCCTTTTGAGCGCTCAGGTCAAACGCATAGATTGTATACAAACTTTTAAATGCTGTCATATCCAAAATAGGTTCTTTATTTCCATTACTTTCACACACCTTTTGGTAAGACTTGTATGCTTCAGCAAAAATCATTTTTTTCCCAATTAATTTCCAATCTATCTCGTGGATAAAATGTTCCATCTAGAGAAACGCGAAGTTGGTTCACCTTAGCATTATCACTCAATGCATTATTCTTATCAGTCGCAGTATCACCATCTGGCTTTTTAAAAATGATCCACAGATATCGTGGCTTTCCTTCCAGAACACCCAAATTCCACATGTAAGTGGTTTGGTTGAGTTTAACGTGTTGACATCTTCTTTTCAGGTATGATACACTGAGTGGTTTCTTTGAGTTAAGTCTTCTATTTAATATCTCTTCTGTTTTAAGATTAGGAGTATATTCACTGATATACCAACTCATTTCCTCAATTACAAATTTATTCTGTTCACCAAAAGCAATACCAACACCAAAAAGCAATCCATTTTCATTATCATTCCTTTGTAGTTGAAATCTAATTTTAAGACCATACAGAACTTTATCATGATCACAAAATCCAAATATACCTTTAAGAGGAACTTCCACAGTAAAACTATTTTCTTCTTTTGTATCATCATTATACGCTCCTTTCCTTTGAGTATATCCAGGGTCTGTGTTTGTTCCCGTTGACATATCAGGAATAAAACCTTCGACAGACCCCTTTCCCATTCTATCACTGAATGTATAGAGTGTAAATTTCATCATTTCAGATACAGCAGAGACATAATCAACCGCTTCAACTTCTTGTGTTCCAATATACAAACGCACACTATCAAACATTTTCCAGAAGAAATCATTTACAAGTGTAGCGTTTGTGTTAGTCGCAGCCTTAGTGAATTTAAATTTACACAACAAGAAACTTTCGGAGAGATTCAAATAGGTTTGTTGATTATTTATTTCAAAACTTTTTGTACCATTCGTATTCCAGTCTGTTCCAGTTATTGCATTTACCTTGAAGTAATCTTCTTTTTTAGTGGAGTTTGAGATAATAATAGTATCATCCAAATCATAGATACTATCAATTGCTTCCATACTTGTATTTATTTAGGAAAAAAGATGTTAAAACGTTTGAAACCCTGATCCAAGTATTCGAATTATTTTCTGTCGTTCTTGGGGGGACAACTGAGTTTTGCCTTTCTTAATTTCTTTTATTGCTTGTAATTTATGAGATTCCTTCTGGGCATCTTTTATGCTCTTTACAGCACCTGCTACATTCCCCACAGCAGAAGCAGTTGAACCAATTAGATCTTTATGTTTAAGAATAGTTGAACCAACACCCATTAGAGTATCAATTATCCCATCTCCTCTAAATTGATGTCCAACACCCCTTTCTCTCTTAGGTTTATAGTATCCTCTACCAAGATACATACCTTCACCCTTGTAGTATGGGGAAAGGAACATCAGGTCAGGTCAGGTATGGGAGCATGTGCCAGAACAGCGCGTCGCTGCGTCCACTTTCCGTCGGTACTCCAGGGGCCTCCGTCTGGCCATCCCCCGGGCAGATGCCAGGCCCATCCCCATCTCCTTGAGATGATGGTCAACCTGCTGCAACCATGAGGCACGTGGTCGGCCCACTGGCCTCCTCCACTCATGAGACTCCCTCGCTGAGAGAATCTGGTGAGCAGGATCAGCATCAGGAAAACGAGCCACATGTCCATACAGCCGCAACTGACGCTCACGGACTATGCAGGTAACAAATCTCATCCGAGTCTCTCTCAGCAACCGCTTGTTGGACACAAAATCCGACCAGCGATAGCCAAGGATTCTCCGAAGACACATGGTACCAAAGGAATTAAGTCTCCGTCTCAGATCGTTGGTCAGAGTCCAAGTCTCGCACCCATAGAGCAAGACTGGAAGTACCAAGGACCTGAAGACTCAGACTTTCGTCCTCCCGCACAGGTACCGGCACCGCCACACCCCATGATCCAGTGAATCCATGACTCCCCAGGCCCGACCCAGACGTCTATTGACCTCTGACTCGCAGCCACCAGAGACATGAATATCACTGCCAAGGTAAGTGAATCTCTCCACGACCTCAACATCCTCACCACAAACAGACACAGACAGGACAGCAGCATCCAAGATGTCACCGAAAGCCTGGATCTTAGTTTTGACCCAAGAAACCCGTAATCCCAGCGGCTCCTACTCCTCATTCAGCACCTTGAGGGCCCCCAAAAGGATGTCTAAAGTCTCCGCAAAGATGACTGCATCGTCTGCAAAATCAAGGTCCGAGATCTTGACATTCCCAAACGATGCACCGCAACTTGATCTCTCCGACATCCTCCCTAAAATCCAGTCCATACAAGTGCTGAAAAGTGTGGGGGCAAGTACACATCCCTGACGAACTCCAGTAACAACTGGAAATAAGTCAGAGGTGGTACCACCACACTTCACAGCACTCTCAGAACCAGAGTAGAGTTCAGACATCAGATCGATCAGTTTTGGTGGCACCCCACGAAGACCAAGAATCCTCCAGAGGATATCCCGATTCACTGAATCGAACGCTTTACAGAGATCAACATAGGCTGCAAGCAGCCCCTGCCGAAACTCTCGTCTGCGTTCGGTGAGGACACGAAGGGCAAGGATACGGTCAATCGTTGACCTCTTTGGTGTAAAGCCTGACTGCTCTGGACGCTGGTGCTCAAGCAGATGGTGGCGAACCCTATCAAGAATTATCCGAGCAAAGACCTTGCCCGGCACTGAGAGCAGCGTCACCCCTCGGTAGTTGTTGCAGTCTTGGCGATCACACTTCCCTTTCCAGAGAGGGACAACAAGGCCCCTCTTCCAGTCAGTTGGGATGATGCCTGTGTTCCAGGCAGAGCACAAAACTGCATGCAACGACACGAGTGCAGCATTTCCACCAGCCTTGAGAAGTTCGGCATGGATGCCACAAATCCCTGGAGCTTTGCCCCGTTTCAACTGGTTCACCGCAGCCCGTGTTTCCACAAGCGAAGGTGGACCACAGTTGATTCGTGGGTCAGCAACAGGGATTGTAACACCCTTGACATCCAACTCGACAGCTGGGGGATCAGCCTGGTACAACCGCTCAAAGTAACCGGCCCAGCGGGCCTTCACTTCAGACTCCTCTGTCAAGAGCCTACCACTCTCTGCTCGAACTGCAGTGCTCCGAGGGATGGGCTTGGATGAACGTAATGCGCGAATTCCCCTGTAAGCGGGCCGAGAATCACCTGTCCACAGGTGATGCTCTACCCCCTCACAGATTCCTCGCACATAGGCCTCCTTGTCCACCCTCAGTGCACGTACAGTTTTACGCCTCAGCTCCCTGAACAGCTCAGCTCTGCCATTCAGCCTGGCCCTGCGACTCTGGTCAATGGTATCCAGTGTCCCTCGAGAGACAAGATTCTTCTTTGCCCTGGGGTGAGTTCCAAGACATCCACCGGCAACATCAAGGACAGTGGTCTTGAAGGCGCTCCACAACTCTTCAGGACCCCCCAAAGCACCCAGACCCCCCAAGTGTCCACTCAGCCTGTTCGCAAACTCCTCAGCTACTCTCTCATCCCTGAGCTTGGCAACATCCAGCCTAGGCTGGGATGGTACCATTCTCCAGGATTTAAGGTGCAGCTTTAGAGTTGCTACAACAAGCCTGTGGTCAGTATTGAGGAACTGAGCACTCCGGTAGACCCTGCAGTTCTGGATCATCCTCCAACGACCGTCAATGAGGACATGGTCAATCTCCTTTGCCACACCGCCAGCGTTGGAATACCAAGTCCAGCGATGAGCTTGTGGGCGCTGAAACCATGAACCAGCCACCCTAAGTCCATGACTTCTTGCAAAGTCAAGGAACTTAGTGCTATTCTGGTTCATAGTTCCTGACCCATGGGGACCAACACACACCTCATAACCGTCCCTATCAGTTCCAGTCGATGCATTGAAATCCCCAAGACTAGAAGTGTATCTCGTCTGGGGCACTGATCAACCACAGACTCGAGTGTGGCGTAGAATGCATCCTTCACGGTGAGATCACTCGCCTCAGTCGGAGCATAAACAGAGACCAGGGAAATGACATCTAAGGAGTGACGAATCCTTAATCTCATAATACGCTCGTTGACCGGTGTTACCTCAATTATCATTGGGGTCAGCTTATTGGACACAGCTACAGCAACTCCTTGGGTATGGTAACCATCAGAGCGACCAGACCAATAGTAGGTGTAACCACCCACCATTATCTCGCCGCAATCCGGTCACCGAACCTCAGAGAGAGCTGCAATCCCGATGTCCAAACGCTTGAGCTCAGATGATAACAGAGACAGGTGATCATCCTCTCTTAGGGATAGGACATTCCAGGCACCCACCCGAAGGGACCGCCTCAGGTTAACCCAAGGAGACCGCCGTCTGGTGGACGACACCTCAGCACCACTCCGACACACTCTCCCGCAATCTGACCCAGGGATGTTACCCTGTGGTTTCCCTCCTATCAAAGATTGGGGGTCCCGAAGGCTTTGCCCCAATCCCGTCATCCGGTGAGCTGCCCTGCGAAGGGAAGCTGCACAGGAGGTACTCCCACGGAGTGGGTTTTCAGATTTTTTTGCGTTTTGCGGAATGAAGGGTTTTACGATGGCCGGAGTGCAAATCCTGCCACCAACCTCCTAATAAGAAGTAACCCAACTGCAGGAGGACGTCTGCAGACACAGTTGGGCACTAGATATGGATGGCCGTTGGCTCACAAGGAGCTCCTCCGCCCTTTGACAGGTTTTGTTTTTAATCCTGCTGGGTGTCCATATCCAAACACCCCCCTCACCAGAAAACCTGGTGGGGGAGACGGTTTAGTCGCCGACAACCCGACCATGGAACAGGTTAGTACAGGTTTACATGGTACCTGTAGCAGGTCACAGATCGAACCTGACCTGAAAGGAACATCCCATCCCCTGTAATTATTTTATATTTTCCCAACTCGTGTTTCCTCACAATAACCATCGTATTTATTTATTGGAAAACTTCACGTCGGTGAATTCTGATGGATATAACTTCTCCATTGAAAGAAATCATCCGATTATCTTGGTCGGTTATCCTAAAATTTACTCTGTGTATGGTTTTTCTTGACACAGGGAGATAAACCAAATTTTTGGGTTCCAAATTGAATTTATAACCAATTGGGGTTGAGTATGCGCTGAATAAAAATATTGTATTTGTTTTTTTTCCATCATTATAAGCACCATCAATCAAATCACAGTGAATTAACACCGAATTTATTCCTGAGGATATTTGAATGACATTATCACTGTAAAACGTCCCATTAGTTTCAATCTTTTTTGAGGAGAAACCCAATAACTCTCTAAATGAATTATCAATTGTGAAATCAACCTTGTGGTTATTTTTAACTTTAATCGTTGATTTTGAAGTATGTTTTTGAATGTCTATAACAATATTTTTTGGTTCATCACCCTGTTCTTTCATAAGACGAGCAATTTCGGAAGATATTTGAGAAATCTCATATGCTCCGGGTGAGACTGTTATCGTTTTGTATCCACTTCCGGAATTATAACTAAACTTGTCATTTTTATCAGTTATATTAAATAAGGTATTATAAGTTTCCATGGACAATAAAGATGCCTCATATTCTTTTGTTGGGTCAAGTTGTAGTGGGTATGGGAATGAAGATGTGTGGTCGCTTGTTGTGAAATTAAAACTCAGGATTGTGCTTCTCATCTTATTTAAGATGAGATAAAATGTCTTTATATTGAGATTTATTAATTATTTTCATGTTCATCAACTGCTCTAAAATGGCTGATGCTTCATTAAAACAATTGTTATTTCCAGCCTTCTTACTGCCTAACAACAATAAAAGTCTATTAACTAATTGCGATGGGTCATTTGGAAGAAAACTAATACCTGAACCAAGGATACATAAAGCCTGAATAATGTGTTTCTCCTTCTCATTTTTCCTACTTTTACTAGAAATACTAACCCTATAATTTAGAGTGTTCAGCAGATCAATATATACTCTATCATCATTATTTTTCATATCCAATGGTTTATCAATATACTTTGATTCATCCCTCACAGTTGAACCTTGTCTTCCATCTTTTGTGAGAAGAAACATTAATCTCGGAGTTAGTTTAACAGGGGGTTGAGCAGAACCCAAGAACCTTAATTCATCATTAAATATCAATACCTTTTCTTGAACAAGATGAAATATTGCTGGTTGTTCTGTTGGAATGAGTCCTGCTTTGGTTTTTGAATCCGCTGAATATTCATTGTTTTGAAGAGCATTCACACTATAATCAGGGGGTCGATTAATCTCTTCCAGTTGTTGAAATAAACCTTCATCATCATATTCTAATTCTCCTAAATGCTCTAATTCTTCCTCCGTCATTTGATCAAAATCTTTTAACATTTGAAGTTTTTTAGGAGTATATTCTACTGTGGGAACTGTGGAAATATCTTTCATTTTTTCTTGGGAAGTTTTCAAAAGTGGTTTAAAAAATTTCTCTTGTTTTCTTTCAAATGCTTCTTCGCCCATTAGTTTCTGTCTGCGTTTCTTCTTTATGTCTTCCTGTTGTTTTACAACTTTTGAAACCAACTCTTGATGTTCCTTAAATCTTCTTGCTCTTTCTTTTGCATCCATTTATTTATTGTAAAATATCATTTAATGAATTGTAAAGATCAACAGGGAAATTTTCCTTTTCTTCATCATTCAAGTAGATGTGTTCAAATAAATCCTTTTCTTTAAATATTTCATCAAATTCTTTATTAACATTAATGCGAGTTGTAATTTCTTCTTCACTAATACTTGCATCTCTGCTTTTCATACGTTTGCGTTGAGTTTCTTCATCAACATCAAAACCGAATGATAAAATCTTCACTCCGCTCAGATGTTTAATAATTTGTCTCGTTCCTTCTGGATTAGTTTCTAATATCCCAAGACCACCAGATTTTAGTTTCCTTAACTCACTCTTACAATGTGAATATTTTGTTGTACCAAGAGAAACCTCCTCAAATATTTGACCTTCATTCCTCAATCGCATATGTTCCTCCGCTGAAATATAGTGATAATCTTCACCTTTTACTTCTCCAGGTCTTATTGCTCTAGTTGTTGTTGATACAATGCGTATCACGGGGTGTTTTTTTTAGTAAATTTACAATATTCTCATTTGTACTACACAAGAACCTTGATTTATGAAAGTTTTTTCCAGAAGCAGATTTACCCACAAGATTTACAATAATAGTTGTCATTTATATATGTAATTGTTTATAAAACAAAAAATATATCCCTTAATATCTCATCTTGTTTCACAACAATATATTTATATTTTTCAGTCGTGTGCTTCACGTAATCCTCAAATTTCTTTTTACTACATAATGTAGAACAATTATCTCTCCAAAAATTATTGATATCTATTGAATTTAACTTGAATAAAATAAAAGTATTAGCATTGTTTCTGATGGAACGACGAGGAAGTTGAAAGTACGATTGACGAAGATAAATACAATTACAAGAAGAATGTCTCCCTCTTGTGTAGTAGCTGTCCATTACCGTTTGGTTTCTCTCATTCACACAATCATCAAAGATAACGAGGTTCTTTTTTGATTTATCCAAATCTTGGGGAGACGTTATATCATC
Source organism: Eptatretus burgeri (assembly GCF_056783735.1). Taxonomy (NCBI): domain Eukaryota; kingdom Metazoa; phylum Chordata; class Myxini; order Myxiniformes; family Myxinidae; genus Eptatretus; species Eptatretus burgeri. Next base: position 59,570,687 of record NC_140977.1, read on the forward strand.
CGTATTATCACTAAGAATACAAGTTATCGGATTTGATTTCTTTTTACATCTCTGTGTATCACAAAATAGTTGAATTACATCTTCAATGTTATAATCATTTAGGTTTTTTTGACGTTTAAATAAACCGATTATATCTTCTTTTTGAAGACCAGCATTAAAACCTTGTGAGGGTAGTTGATACTCTGGTTGAAAACTCGACTTTGTGAAAATTATTAAATTATCACAATCTAAAAAGTTAGGAGTGAGGAGCATCTTTAAAAGTAAGCAGGTTTTTCCACATCCACTTGAACCAACTATGAGACATCTTAATGAATTTGGGAAATTTTTATGGTTGTTAAATTTTATCTTATTTTCCCAAATGGGTAAAAAAAATCATTCATTTATATATTTGGAAAACAGGTTATTTAATTTATTATTGGCTTTTTTAGAAACTCTATATTTTATCCTAAGTTCAGGTTTAATTTCAAGATAATCCATTATTTTATTTATACAATATCTTGTGTTGATATTTCCCTGAAAATCACATCCATGAATAATATATAACAACAATCCTTTGAACATTTCTCTAATACGTTCAGTTTCTTCCCTTGTAAGGAAAGGTGTGTTATCACCCTCATACTTTACATTCATTTCTCTAATCAATCTTGTAAAGTAATTCATTTTTGGTGTAAATCTAAAAGAATTATTTTCCTTTTTATATTTTTTATTATCATTAATTAGAAGATAATCACAGAATATACATTGTTTTTGGCTTTTGACTCTGTGTTTAATCCCAGTCTTTCACACGCAGGACAATTCTCAAATTTGTCATATGGAGAATCAGGAAAGTCTTGCATATTTATAAAGTAAAACTTTACTTAAACTGAAATTCATCTATACTTTCAGTTGTATATTGACTCATATTTAATAATATTACCATCGATATCGATATACTTTTTTTCATTACCAGATTCAACGACAACATTTTTTATATTAAAGGTAATTTTAAAATGATCGTTAACTGCTATTGAACGAAATGTCATTTCACCTGATATATTAACATCCTTTATTTCATCAGGATTTACATCTTTAGGGTTGTTGAAAAAAATACAAATTTCTCCTTGCATATTACAGATGGTCTTATCTTTTGTTTCTAAAGCTTCATCCATAAGGTTTTTGTTTTTTGATACTTTTTCTTGTTTCATTGCTTTTTCTAGTTTTGAATATATTACCAGAAGGAGAGGAGAAACTTTTGTTAGAGATACTTTCATTGATGTTCTACCAGGTATACGAAAAGCCTTTCCACTGAAGGAAATTGAAGAACTCATATTATTTACCATAATTGTTTTTATCCAATCGTTGTTATATTTATCTTTGTTCAATTTTACATCCTTGACATATTTCTCAGTATCTCTAACAAATGAAGAAATTGATTGAAACTTGTCTTTTGTGTCTTGAAACATTGTATTTATTAAGTGAAAAAGTTGGAGGATAAAATGGTTTGAAGCACAGATTCACCTGTAAAATGAACGAAATTTTCATCAAGAAAATTTTAGTTTAAGCAAAGATTTATTATATAAATATGGTGAATACAACATACTGCGATGTTTGTAATCACAAATATAAACATTATAGAAAACACCTCCAAACCAACAAACACACATTTAATCTATTTCATAAAATATCTCCTCTTGAGTTGGAAAGAAAACATTGTGATATCTGTTCAAAGGATGTTTTGAAGAGAAGTTATAATAGACATCTTCAATCACAAAAACACAAGAAAAATGAGTTTAAAGTAAAGGGACACTATTATATTGAAAACACTGATGAGGCATTTAAAGGGCATATAAAAATAAGGATTTTTCAATTTGGAGAACCCGGTACATCATCAATAGCTGAATCAATTGAAATAGTGAAACCTGATGTTGAAAAAGTTATAAAAAAGACATTAAAAGAAATGAAAACTTTAAAGTTTTATATGGGAGTGAAAATGAATATGAAAAGACAAGATGAAGAACAAACTCCTTATATGAGAACAGATCTTCATTTTATAACATCATTTCAAGATTTTTTGAATAGTGGGGTTTATGAAGAACTATCAAAACAAGAGGAGGATGTTGATAATACAGTGGTAGGAAGTGGATTCAATATTTAAAAAATCATCTTTTTAGATATACACATTCTAAAATCAAACCCTCTTAAAGCTTCTTCTTATATTGAAATACCAAAAGAAATAAAACTAAAGAAGGCAGTTGTTAATATTAAGAACAATGATAATAAATGTTTTCTCTGATCTGTTCTTGCTCACTTTCATCCACCAAAATGTAATTCAGAAAGAGTAAAACAATATATGAAATATGAGAATACCTTGGACATTAAAGATTTTAAATTCCCAATGCCACTAACAGGTATTCCTAAATGTGAGAAAAAGAATAATCTTTCTATTAATGTATATGGATTAACGGATACAAACACAGTTCAAATATTAAAAATTTCAAACAACGATAAAAATGAAGAAACACACATTGATCTTTTATATTTTAGTGTTGGAAAGAATTCACATTACACATACATCAATAATTTATCAAGATTAATCTCTTCTCAGGTATTCAGAACAGCAAACAAAATATATCCTTGTAAGCGATGTCTTAATTCATTTCATACAAAAGAACGATTAGAACAACATTCAAAATATTGTAGTAATCATAAATCAGCTGTAATTACAATGCCTAAACCTGGTGAAAAGATTTCTTTTGAAGATTATAATAAATCTATCATGCACCCATTTGTGATATACGCTGATTTTGAATGTACCCTTAAAAAGATAAATACTGCTTCTCCTAATCCAAAAGAATCATATACAAATAAATATCAAAAACATATTCCTTGTGGTTTCTGTTATTATATCAAATCATCTGTTGGAGAAAAGTATAACAAACTTGAACATTATAGTGGAAAAAAGCTTCACAAGAGTTTGTAAAATGATTAGAAAAGGATTGTATAAGACTCACTAAATTAATGAAAGAAACAAATGAACCGATGAAATTAACCAAAGAAGAAAAATTAGAAATTAGAAAGAACAATATCTGTCATATTTGTGAGGGGGAAATTAAGGAGTCTAAAGTTAGGGATCATTGTCATCTTACTGGTAAATATAGAGGTCCCGCTCATTCCTGTTGTCATCTTAATTATAAATTACCTTCTTTTATTCCAGTCTTTCTTCACAACAGCGCCAACTATGATACACATCTATTTATAAATGAACTTTCAAAAACACCAGGGAATATTTCTGCCATAACAAACACAAGTCAAAAGTATATTTCATTTACAAAAATGATATTCACAAAACCTTTAACTCGTATTAGGTTTCTAGATTCTTACAAGTTTATGGGAACACCACTTGCCTACCTCGCATCAAATCTAAGCTCCACAGACTCTTTTCCAAATCTTAATTCATTCTTTCCAAAAGAGGAAATTCTCACTAAAGAGGAAATTCAGATTAAAGAGAGAATTCAAAGTAAAGAGGAAATTCTAATTAATGAGGAAAATAATGAAGAAATTCTAACTGAAGATGAAATTCTAATTATAAAGAAAATTCGAACAATGAATGAAATTCGAACTAAAGAGGAAATTCTGATTAAAGATGAAATTCTGATTAAAGAAGGAATTCTCACGAGAGAGGAAATTCAAACAAGGAATGAAATTCAAAGTAAAGAGAAAATTCTTACAAGTAAGGGAATTTATCCTTATGATTATATGGATTCATTTATGAGATTTAAAGAAACACAACTTCCTTCAAAAGAAAGTTTCTATAATAACCTTTATGAAGAAGAGATAAGTGATAAGGAATATAAGCACGCGCAAGAAATATGGAAAATATTTAAGATAAAGAACCTTGGAGAATATCATGATTTATATCTAAAAACAGATGTTTTATTGTTCGCTGATGTGTTTGAAGCTTTTAGATCACTCTGTCATAATAAAAATTGTTATGGATTAGATCCTGCCCACTATTTCACAGCTCCTGGTTTAGCTTGGAGTGCAATGTTGAAAATGACAAAACAAGATATAGATTTAATCAGTGATGTTGATATGCTTTTGATGATTGAGAAGTCCAAGAGAGGTGGAATATCACAAGTATGTTCAAAAAGATATGCTAAAGCAAATAATAAATATCTTCCAGATTATGATAGTGAAAAAGATAGAAATTATTTGATGTACTTTGATGCTAATAATTTGTATGTATGGGCAATGTCTCAATCTCTGCCTTATGGTAAATTAGAGTGGGTGGAAGAAAAGGATTATGAAAAGGCTTTGATGAATATTGTTAATTCTTCTCAAGAGGAATTGAATGACGAAGAAGAAGGTTATTATTTTGAAGTTGATTTGAGGTACCCGAGTGATCTTCATAATAAGCATAAAGACCTTCCTTTTGCATGTGAGAAAGAAACCCCGAAGAAAGAATGGTTCATTGATTATCATAAAAGTTTTAATATTAAAGGCAAATCAACAGAAAAGTTATTAACAACATTCTATGATAAAGAGGGATATGTTTTGCATCAGAGAAGCTTAAAACAGTTTTTGAGAGAAGGATTGAGAGTAGCTAAAATTCATAGAGTTTTAAAATTTAAACAAAGTCCTTGGGTGAAAAAGTATATTCAATTCAATGCAGATATGAGAGCAAATACAAAAGTAAAATTTGAAGGGGACTTTTATAAATTAATGAATAATGCTGTATTTGGAAAGACTATGGAAAATGTTAGAAACAGGCAAAACATTAGATTCGCAACATCTTGGAAAGAAGCTTCGAGATTGATAAATAAACCAAGTTTTGAGAGAGAAGAGGTTTTTTTCAGAGAACTTTTCTGCAATTCATATGAAAAAGGAAAGTATTGTAATGGATAAACCAATTTATATTGGAACAGCAGTTCTTGATTTATCAAAGATATTGATGTATGATTATTTGTATAATGATTTAAAGAAAGAGTATGGTGAAAATGTTTCATTTTTGTATATGGACACTGATAGTTTTATCCTAGATATAAAAACTGATGATGTTTATAAAGATATGAAGAAAAATATTGGAGTATATGATACAAGTAATTTCAGCAAGAAGAGTGAGTTATTTTCCAAAAAGAATGAAAAGGTTATTGGTAAGTTTAAGGATGAGTTGGGTGGAAAAGTAATGAGTGAGTTTATTGGATTGAGAGCAAAGGCATATGCTTATAAGTATGGTGATCAGATTGATAAGAGGTTAAAGGGAATAAAGAAATCAATAACTTTTAGAAATTATTATAATTGTTTGATGAATAAGAAAGAAGAATATAGGAAAATGAATACAATAAGAAGTTATAAACATAACATATATAGTGAAGAAGTAAATAAAAAGGCATTAGGAGCCTTTGATGATAAGAGATTTATTTTAGATAATGGAATAGATTGTGTTCCATATGGATATTGTATGATAGAGTGTATAAAATAGATTGTGTTTTAACGATGGGAAGATGGGTTAGGGTTTTTTAAGGGCTACCGCCGCATTTTTTCGTAATATATAAATGGTCAAACCAAGTATTAATCAAACTAAAGAGTGGAGAAAATCTCAGTCTTGGTATATAAATGGAAAACATAATGAATGTGAAAAATATCAAATAAGTCTTATTGAAAAAATAACTAAAACAAAGGTAAATAAAACAAATAAGCGAATCAATTTAAAAAGTAGTAAGTTAGAGGATGTAAAGAAAAAAATGAATATCCTTGAATGGACTGAAAACTTTGATGGTTATCAACTGAACAATGAAAAAACAATTTACTATAATCTCAAAATGATATGTGGCTCAGGAGGTGGTCAAACAAGAGCATTAAGAGAAGTTTATCATTTCGTAATGGCACAAAAGGGGTATCTTAAAAAATATAAAGATTCAAATGTTTTGTTTTTCAATATTTTAGATGGGGATTATTGTGCAAAGAAAATTAAACTATTGAAGGAGTTTGAGAATGAACAAATCTTTATAGGTTCAATGAGTGAGCTAAACAATATGCATTGGTTATTTGAAAAAGAGTGTCCCGAGGCTTAGACGTTTCAGATATTTCTTTAGAATCACCTTTAACAAATCACATTGCTACTTTGCTACTTGAACAAATCTTTATCTTATTGCATGGGTTATTTGAAAAAAAGTATCCCCAGGTTAAAAGGGGAGACAAATAAATATACCTTGGGATAAAAAGGGGGTTTATTTTTAGGGAAAAAAAAAATGAATCACTGAAAATCCCCCATTCATTTGCATGGGGAAAAGTGAGGCAGAACCAGTATATTCACCCTACTCCCCCCCCCTCTCCGCCACATCCACAAAGCTGCCTCCTTCCCCTGCCCTCTCACCCCCATCTCATCACTCCAACTCCTCAAATCCTCAACTGCCTTCTGCCCCCCCCCTCTCCCCCAGCACCACAGAGCCTGTTCTCCTCCTCATCCGGCCCCCTCCCCGAGCTATTCTGCAATCCCCCACACTCTTTCAACAACTATAAAATCACATCCTGGATAAAATCACAAACTGGTTCAACACGTGGAACATGTCTTTCAATCCAGACAAATCTCACACTCTCACTATGTCTCTTCGAAAGGACCGTTTAGAAAACCCCCCCATCCACTTTCTCAACAATCCTCTGGAAGAAGTCTTTTCTTTCAAGCTTCTGGGTTTTACTATCTGCCATGACCTTTCCTGGGAAAGTCACATTTCCAACCTCGCCTCAAAAGCCAGTCGCCGACTGGGAATCCTCCGTCGTGCAAAGTCCTTCCTCGGCCCTTTTGAGCTCCTGACCACTTACAAAGCTTTTGTCCGTAGCCTGATGGAGTACTGCTCTCCCCTCTGGGCTGGTGTGCCTGCCTCCCACCTTTCTCGGATTCACGCTGTCGAAACCAGCGCATTTAAGATCATCGGCATCTCCCGCAATGAAGCTGAGTCTTTGGGCCTCTCACTCAATCACCGCAGGTTGGTCGGTGGTCTTTCTGTCTTCTACCGACTCCTCTCCAGCCTTGCCCCCCCCTGCTCTCTCTGCGATTTGTCCCCACCACATTTCCACAGGGCGCTGAAGGTCCGCCAACAACCCCCTTCTGGTAAAACTACCAAAATCACGAATCACTGCTCATCTTCACTCTTTCAATCCTCTTTTTTCCCGCCTTTGGAATAAACTTCCTCACTCTATTCTTTCCCATTCTTCCCTCCAGGCTTTCACAACAGCTGTTCACCACCACCTCTTATCTTCCCCCATCCAAATCCTCGATCTTTTCTACCCCCGATAATCCACCCAAGCCCACTTCCTTCAATTCCCCTGCTTTCCTTCCTGAAAGTCCCTGTAATATCCATCTTCTCTTCACCATGTTTCCTGTCCCATCCCCATCCCTCTCCCTTCCACAGTTCACCTAATGTGTCTATTCCCCACTGTTTTGTCCCTCCCACTCCCTCCCACTTGTCTCATGCCCCCTTGCTGTGAGTTGTGTGTTAGCTCTCATACGAGCCTCGACCAAGGTACACAAAAAAAAAAACTATCCTTACCTCCCCCACCCCTACTCCCTTGTCCTACCGTCCCCCTCCCGTCCCATCCCCTGCACCCAAAGCCTCATCCCCTCTCTCTTCATTAACAATGTGGACCTCAAATATCCGGGGCCTTCGCTCAAACCTTTAAGATCTTTCCATACAGGTTGCCACTGACAAACCAGACATAATCTGCCCAACAGAAACTTTCCTCCCTCAAGACGTCTCTGACTCCCAAGTATCTCTCCCTGGTTACTCCCTCCTCCGGTATGACAGACCTGAGCCTCGTCCTGGTGGAGGAGTTGCTCTCTTCATTAAAGACTCTATTCCTCACTCTCCATGTACTGCCCTCACTCCCCCACACCCGCAGGAATACCTCTGGCTACGGCTTCCCTCCACTCCCACCTCATGTTTATATGTGTACTGTACCGTCCACAAAACAGTGATGACTCCATTTACACCTCACTATCCGAAAATATTGACCAACTTCTATCTTCTCATCCGAACTGTCTTCCTCAAATGTCATCATGCCAGTTGGCTAGGTATGGGTACCTCTCTCACCTGTCAAGGCACTTCAGCAAAAGCTTTCTGCGACTCATTGGGACTGACTCAATCAGTCAATTTCCCGACCTGGATCTCAACCAATGGTTCTCCATCTCTTCTGGATCTGATTGACAAATTTCCCTGAAAATATCTGCTGTTCTTCCTCCGCTCCAATCCGTTCTTCTGACCACGTGCTTGTCAAAGTGAACATCTCTCTGGGTGTTATCAGAGAACCACCTCAGTGCCGTCGAGTCTGGCATTTCACTCAAGCCGACTTACAGGGTCTCGAAGCAGCCATCAAACTTCCAGACTGGTCTCTCATCACTACTTTCTCCAACATCAACTCATCCTGGGAATTCTTTCAAAGAAACTTGCTCTCCCTCATGCACAGATTTATCCTCTCTCATCTTCTGTTGTCCTCCCCTTCCTTCCGCCCTTGGTTTAATGAAGCTTGTGGCGAGGCAGTTGTCCTGAAACAACTTGCCTTTGCCTCATGAAAAGCAAACCCAACTTAGGGTAATCTCAGTTCCTTCCATAAAGCTCAGAACAAGTGTGTACCTACTCTCAGGAGAGCCAGAAAACAACATCTTTCTAAGCTCAAGTTTGAACTCTTAAACATCTCTCCCTCCTCAAAATCCTGGTGGTGTCTAATCAAATATGCTTCTGGTGTATGTTCCCCCTCCATCCCTTCCCTTACCTCAAATGGCCACACTGCTGGAACCGCACATGAAAAGGCTGAATGCCTAAACTCGGCGTTTGCATTGCAATCTTTTGTCCAAAACCCCTCGCTTTCTGCACCCAACTTACCCAGTCATACCCAACTGTCCCTGTTCTCCTGACAAGGTGGAGAGCTTGCTGTCAAACCTCAACTCAGATTCTGCAACCGGTCCAGACGGAATGAGCCTACGTGTCCTAAAAACCTGCTCCTCTGCTCTTCCTCACCCTCACTCTGATCTATTCACCCTCTCATTTGCTCAAGGTCATCTGCCATCTGCTTGGAAATCAGCAAACATTTCTGCCCTGCACCAAAAAGGTGCAAAAACAGATCACTGCAACTGCAGACCAATCATCAGCCTTCTCCGAATCATCAGCAAGGTTATGGAATCCATCATCGCTTCAGACATTAAATCCTTCCTCTTCTCCAATGGCTTGATTTCGGATCATCAATTTGGTTTCAGACCAGGTCACTCAACACTGGATATGCTGCTTCTGCTCTCCCAACAATGGATGGAGGTCCTCAATGCCGGATATGAAATCAGAGCCATATCCGGAGACATATCGCGTGCTTTTGACACGGTCTTGGCACCCTACTCTGCTCACCAAACTCTCTTCCTATGGTATCCAAGGCCATCTCCACTCATGCCTCGCAGACTTACTCTCCTGTCGTAGAAAACGTGTGGCCCTAAATGGAGTTCTTTCATCCCCTCTTCCTGTCCAGGCAGGAGTTCCTCAAGGCAGCGTTCTGGGCCCTGTTCTTTTTCTGGTATTCATCAATGATCTCTCCGACTCCGTGGAAAATCCTCTTTATCTCTTTGCTGATGACTCCACCCTCTGCCGTAGCATGTCATCCCTCAGACCGGCAAGCAGCAGCTTCTTCGCTCACAGCATATCTGGGTAAAATCACAAACTGGTCCAACACGTAGAACATGTCTTTCAATCCTGACAAATCTCACACTCTCACTATGCCTCTCCGAAAGGAACGTCTGGAACCTCCCCCCCTCCCCCACCACAATCCACTTTCTCAACAATCCTTTGGATGAAGTCCTTTCTTTCAAGCTTCTGGCTCTCACTATCTGCCATGATCTTTCCTGGGAAAGCCACATTTCCAACCTGGCCTCCAAAGCCAGTTGCCGACTGGGAATCCTCCATCATGCAAAGTCCTTCCTCAGCCCACCTGAGCTCCTGACCGCATACAAAGCTTTCGTCCGCAGCCTGATGGTGTACTGCTATCCCCTCTGGGCTGGTATTCCTGCCTCTCACTTTTCTCGGATCATTGTTATCTCATACGATGAGGCTGAGTCTTTGGGCCTCTCACCGCAAGCAGGTCGGTGATCTTTCTGTCTTCTACTGTTGATGTAGAAGACACTTCACTTCACTCTTTCATTCCTCTTTTTTCCACCTTTGGAATAAACTCCCTCACTCTGTTCAATCCCACTCTTCCCTCCAGGCCTTCAAAACGGCTGTTCACCACCACCTCTTATCGTCCCCCATCCAAATCCTCGATCTTTTCTACCCGTTAATCCACCCCAAACCCACCTCCTTCAAATTACCTGCTTTTCTTCCTGAAAGTCCCTGTATGTCCATCTTGTATACCCCATGTTCCCCGCCCCATCCCTCTCCCTTCATAGATCTCCGAATGTCGCTATTCCCCACCGTTTTGTGCTTCTCACTCCCGCCCATCTTCTCTCATGCCTCCCTTGATGTGCGTTGTGTGTTAGCTCTCCGATGAGTCTCGACAAGGTATACAAAAAATAAAAAAGAGAGGGAACAACTTCAATGTTGTACTGCTGCTCCAGCTTACCTCGCACTTCCTGAAATTCCAGTTCTTCAGGCTCACGTTTCACAATGGTCATCACATCTGCAGAGGAACAGAACTCGCTGTAAAAATGGCTGCCAGTGGAGATAAAAATGTGTACATCTTCGGTAAGTATATAAAATGAAAATTTGTTGTTCTTCAACTCAGCATATCCATCGTTCATAATGTTGGGAACGCAAGTTCAAATCCCATATACACTGTTGAGAGTTTTAAGCCTCTGCCGAAGAAGTCGCTGGAGGAATCATTTTTTTGGGAGTGCCCGTCTGGTTGTCCGTCAGTCCGTCCATACGTCTGTGATCGCTTTTCGTTAACTTAAGAACGGCTGAAGGAATCTTATCGCGTTCAGTCAAACTTGGTACAAGTATGTATAATGATGCAAAAATGAACCGATTAGATAAAGGGGTCAAGAGGACAAAGGGTAGAGGTCCCTTGAGGTAAAAATTCTGTTACCACACCAACTTCTGAACCAGCGATGGGATTTTGACCACATTTGGTACAAGTATATATTAGGATGCAAAGATGAACCAATTAGAATTTGGCATCAAAGGTCAGAAGCCATATCAGGTAAAAATATGATACTTCAGAACAGTTGAAGGGATTAAAATCAAACTTCGTACAAGTATTATAATGATGTAATAATGTGGGCGGAGGCATATCGGTCGACATCATGATGTTAGAGTGCCGTTTTAGTTTACATCTCCTTTCTCCTTGTTATTGTTAAAAGTCAGGTGAACATCACATCATGGGTTTGTCCTGTGTCACAGATGGACAAGTTTAGACACTGTAAAAAAAAAAATATATATATATATATATATATATATATATATATATATATATATATATATATATATATATATATATATATATATATATATACACATATATATATATATATATATATATATATATATATATATATATACACACATATATATATATATATACACACATATATATATATATATATATATATACACATATATATATATACACACAGTATACACCCTGAACATATTAAAGATGTAATTGAGAATGGAGTGATAGGGGTTGGGGGAGTGAGGGAGACAAGAGAAAGAATGAAAGAGAAAATGTCAATATTCCTGTGTACGATGCTGAAATGACGTGTTATTCGTTTATCCTCCTCCAGCTCACCTCGCACTTCCTGAAATTCCCATTCTTCATGCTCGGTTTTCATGATCGTCATTGCATCTGTGGAAGAATAGACCTTGCAACAAAAATGGCCACCACATGGAGACAAAATATCAACATCTTCGGTATGTTTTTGAAATTAAAACATTTTTGATTGAGTTGTTTGTTCCGATCCAAGCAAAGAGTTTTGGTTTCTGGAATCGTGTGTAGATAAATTAGAGTGGTGTTCACGCAGGCAAGATGGGCTGAATGGCCTCCACCTGTGTTAGATTTCCTTGCAAATCTCAGGTTGAACTCTCAATTTCTGTGGTTGTTGGTTTATTGTCTCATCAGGTTCTTGCAACACTAAAGTCACTGACGATGCTGGTACTAGATGGAATGCAGGTATAAGCTTCTCCATGAACATGTAATGTTGTTTATTACTGTGGGCCATAATTCAATTTAGTGTATTTATTGATGAAGAAAGGGTAATCTATCAGACAAGTTATGTGGTATTACATTGTTCAAAGAGTCTGACAAAGTTGGCTCTTTAACATTTTGGAACTATTCACCAAGTTTGCTTGTAATTGGCGAGGAATGACATCCTGAGATGTTCGTGAATGATTAACTAATCTGAGAGGTTTAAAGCTCACTTTTTCAACTATGAACTCAACAGGATATCATAAAAGCAAACAGAGTGCAACAAAAAATTTTGTAGTAATGGTCAAAACATTTGAAGATGATAAAAGCTGTCAAAAAGGCACATGGATTAACCCTTTATACCTGCCGTTCGGGGAGGAACCCTGCACATTTCTCCCAAGCCTCGTAAAATGGCTTGATGGGAAAAGCCATACATTCACACGTAAAAATAAGCTTTTGACTCAGGGTTCCTCCACATACAGGTAGGTTCCACAGGTGCTCTTTCCAAATGAATCAAAGCTAAGTTTTTCGAACAGGATCCATCGTGTTTTTCTGTCATATTTTCATCTCTGCCATTTGTATTTTCAGTGAAATTTTCCCGTGATAAATCGTTCCTTGATATTCATAGAATACATACTGCGCACGCCACACAGTCTTGAGAAGGACTAGGTACGAGCCAACTCATGTTTTTCTTTTTTATCTCTGGGCATTACGCTTTGTTCAATTCACCATGTAAGTTGTTAGGAGATGGCGTCATCAAAGTCATATGTGCCATATCAAATGGTCATGTAGCATGTGGTAAAGTTTCAATTTCCTCTGTTGAAGTTTTTGATGTACACTCTTAACAAAATGCAGACACGTATGAGGTCCGTCTGAAATGTAACGGGACTGACTTCACAGAAATTTTATTCCAAAAAAAGATATTGAAATCACAGCTTGTCCCTTTCAAAATAGTTTCAATCTACTCTCACACACTTGTCCATCCTCTTCTTCCACGCTTCGATACATCCCCAGAAGGCTTCTTCTGGAATCCTCCAGAGCTCCGTCATGGAGGCCATCAAAAGGGCCGTGCCATCAGGAAATCGGGTCCCCTTGAGCTCGGGGAGTCGGAAAAAAATCACAAAGGGCCAAGTCTGGCAAATATGGGGGTTGCTCCAGAGTTGGCACGTTCCTCTCCGCCAGAAACTGTCGGATGCTCAGGGCACTGTGAGCATGGGCGTTGTCTTGGTGGAGGATCCAGGTGTTGTTCTCCCACAGATCCCTCCTCTTGTCCCGGTCTGATCTCATGAGGTGCCGGAGGATCTCCTTGTACACGTATTGATTTCCTGTTTGACCCTGAGGTAGAAACTCGAAGTCGACGATGCCCTTGATGTCAAAAAACATGATGAGCATCACCTTCACCTTTGACTTCGACATCCTTACTTTCTTTGGTCTTGGTGATGCCGGACTTTTCCACTGACGACTCTGCCATTTGATCTTGGGATCGTATTCAAATATCCACGATTCATCGCCAGTAATGACTCTCCCGAGCAGGTCTGGATCGTCCTCGAGGCGCTCGATAATGTCTTGACAGACAGTGACTCTTTGCAGTTTCTGGTCCTCGGACAACAGCTTGGGGACCGTCTTTGCGCACACCTGCGCATTTCGAGATTTTCAGTGATGATGCTTCAGACAGTGTCCTTGTTGATGGAAAGTTATTCAGCAGTAATCCTCACCATGAGTTAACGATCTACGCGCACCAACTGCTTCACACGCTCAATGTTGTCCGCCGTTCTGCTCGTTGAAGGTCTTCCAGACGGTAGATCATCTTCAACCTCCTCCCGTCCCGCTTTGAACCTCTTGTGCCATTCAAATGCACGTGTACGTGACATCGTTTCTTCCCCGTAAACTTGCGACAGCATCGCGAAGGATTCGGAAGGTGTTTTGCCTTTTTTTGCCTCGGAAGGAGGAACTCCAGCCTGCACAGGAAGAGGGGATGAAAGAACTCCATTTAGGGCCCACGTTGACTGCGACAGGAGAGGAAGTCTGCGAGCCATGAGTGGAGATGGCGTTGAATACCATGGGAAGAGAGTTTGGTGAGTAGTGCAGGGTGCCAGACTGTCAAAAGCACGTGATATGTCCAGGGATACGGCTCGGATTTCCTGTCTGGCATTGAGGACCTCTATCCATTGATGGGAGAGCAGAAGCAGCATATCCAGGGTAGAGTGACCTGGTCTGAAACCAAATTGATGATTGGAAATCAAGCCATTGGAGAAGAGGAAGGATTTCATGTCTGAAGCGATGATGGATTCCATAACCTTGCTGATGATTGGGAGAAGGCTGATTGGTCTGTAGTTACAGGGATCTGTTTTTGCACCTTTTTTATGCAGGGCAGTGATGTTAGCAGATTTCCAAGCAGATGGCAGATGACCTTGGGCAAATGATAGGGTGAATAGAACAGAGAGAGGGTGAGCAAGAGCAGAAGAGCAGGCTTTGAGGACACGTGGGCTGATGCCGTCTGGACCGGTTGCAGAATCTGACTCGAGGTTTGAAAGCAAGCTCTCCACCTTGTCAGGAGAAAAGGATACAGAGTCCAGGGACAGTTGGGTGCGACTGGGTAAAGTGGGTAGAGATAGTGATGGGTTTAGGACACAAGATTTAGCTGCAAACACCGAGTTTAGACATTCAGCTTTTTCACGTGTGGAATCAGCAGTGCGGCCATTTGAGGTAAGGGAGGGGATGGAGGGGGAACATACACCAGAAACAGGTTTGATTAAACGCCACCAGGATTTTGAGGAGGGAGAGAGGTTTGAGAGTTCAGACTTGAGATGAGAAAGATGTTGTTTTCTGGCTCTCCTGAGGGTAGCTACACACTTGTTCCGAGCTTTGTGGAAGGAACTGAGATTGCCCTCAGTTGGGTTTGCCTTCCATGAGGCAAAGGCAAGTTGTTTCAGGACAACTGCCTCGCCACAAGCTTCAGTGAACCATGGGCGGGAAGAAGGGTAGGACAACTGAACACGAGAGGGAATAAATCTGTGCATGAGGGAGAGCAAGTTTCTTTGAAAGAAATCCCAGGATGAGTTGATGTTTGAGAAAGTAGTGATAGGAGACCAGTCTGTAAGTTTGATGGCTGCTCGGAGACCCTGCCAGTCGGCAGGAGTGAAATGCCAGACTCGACGGCGGTGAGGTGGTTCTCTGATAACAGCCAGAGAGATGTCCACTTTGACAAGGATGTGGTCAGAAGAACCGATTGGAGCAAAAGAAGAGCAGCATTGAATCAGCTTGTTCTTGTCACCGAACCAACTCGAATCTACATTTGTTTTGTCATCACTCGTCCACAACGTTTTGAGATTGCATGCCATGTGCAGTTCCTAAAGAAAGTGCACACTCCATTTCAAAATTTTCACCTTTTGTTGCCTTATAGCCTGGAATTGCTTAACGTTAAATCAGACTTTTCCCACCTTTATTTACACATCGTAACCCACAACTTCCAAGTGAAAAACAAATTCTACAAAATTTCCAAAAATTAAAAATAAAAAACCAGACCATCTTTGTTGGATAATTGTTCACCCCCTGATGATGGCAATTGTAAATTCGCTCAGGTGTAAATAATCACCTTCAAAATCACACACCAGGTTAATTGGCCTCCACACGTGTTAAATTAAAGTGATTCTGATGAAAATTGACATTTTTAGAAATCTGGAACGATGCTGACCTCAACAATAGTTGGTGGTTGAATTTGATGAACTGACATGGAGGAGGAGGACATGGGGCCCATACTCTGTCCAGTCTAGTCCCATTGGGACCATACTCTGTACAGAGCGTTGGTGCTGCCGAAGCAGTCTCCTTGTCTATTAGGCACAATCCTGGACGGGTCGCCACTCCCACACAGTCGGCCAGCATGCTGGCACTCATTTTGCCGACCTCAGAAGGATGACAGGTGGAGTCAACCCCACCTGGTATTAATTCAACAGCTGAGCAGGATTTGAACTCAGGACCCTAGGATCCAAAGCCCACCACCCAAACCATCAATCCAATACCAGACATTTTTTTTTCCCCTTCCCTTTTCTTTTACCCTTTCTCTATTTTTCCCCTCTGGATCGTGTTTTAAACCTGTTTCTAATGATTTTAAATCGTTTTTTTTTTTTACTCTTTCCTCATTCCCAATTCTGGGATTGGAATCTGCTCTGGAGATCCTGTTAAGAGTTCAAGTCAATCAGATAAAAAAAATGAAGAATTCAGAAATTTAACCAATGTTGACCTTTCGGCTGATGTTGACCTCTTGATGGTTGAATTCAATGAGGTGAAATGAAAATTCTCTTCAAATTTCAAGTCAATCAGATGAAAATTGAAGATGTTAGAAAATTGGCCAATGTTTACCTTTGTGTGACCGCTATATCACATGGTCATGTAACATGTGGTAAAGTTTCAATTTCCTTTGCTGAACAGTTTACAATGGACGCTCTTAAAAAAATGCAGACTTGTATGATGTATGTACATGAACGATTGCTTGATGTGGCTTTTAGCTTTGCGAGCGCAAGGTAAAAACAAAACCCAAAATCTCTTTCATTCGGACACTATTATTTTGCCTTCGACCTGTACTTGCTGGACATCGCTCCTTTTCCTCTTTTTTTGTTTTCCTTTCCTTTTCCATCATCTTCATTGAAGAAGATGCTTCTTCCTTTTAAAGCTTCTGAAAAGCTATGAAAATGTTTCATTTCCCCTACTTCCCTGGCATCAGCATGCAATGTGTTCTTCATCATGATCTATTCATCCTATTCTTCTTCACAAGGTATATTTTGCAAACTTGTCTTCTGGTGGAAATGCTGCACTCGTGTCGTTGCATGCAGTTCTGTGCTCTGCCTGGAACACAAGCATCATCCCAACTGACTGGAAGAGGAGCCTTGTTGTCCGTCGCTGGAAAGGGAAGTGATCGCCATGACTGCAACAACTTCCGAGGGGTGACACTGCTCTCAGTTCCAGGCAAGGTCTTTCCTCGGATAATTATTGATAGGGTTCGCCACCGTCTGCTTGAGCAGTCAGGCTTTACACCAAAGAAGTCAACGATTGACCGTATCCTTGCTGTTCGGGTCCTCACCGAACGCATTCGGGAGTTTCGGCAAGGGCTGCTTCGAGCTTATGTTGATCTCTGTAAAGCGTTTGATTCAGTGAATCAGGATGCCCTCTGGAGGATTCTTGGTCTTTGTGGGGTGCCACCAAAACTGATCGACCTGATGTCCGAGCTATACTCTGGTACTGCGAGTGCTGCGAGATGTGGTGGTACCATCTCTGACTTATTTCCAGTTGTCACTGGAGTTCGTCAGGGGTGTGTACTGGCCTGCACACTTTTCAGCACTTCTATGGACTGGATTCTGGGGAGGATGTCAGAGAGATCAACCTGCAGTGCATTGTTTGGGAATGTCAAGATCTCTGACCTTGATTTCACAGATGATGCAGTCATCTTTGTGGAGACTCTGGATATCATTTTGGTGGCCCTCGAGGTGAGGGATTAGGAGTCGTAGCTGCTGGGATTATGGGTTTCCTCGGTCAAAACTAAGATCCAGGCTTTCAATGACATCTTGGCTGCCGTTGTCCTGTCTGTGCCTGCTTGTGGTGAGGATGTTGAGGTCATGGAGAGAGTCACTTACCTTGGTAGTGATATTCATGTCTCTGCTGGTTGTGAGCCAGAGGTCAACAGACGTCTGGTTTGGGCCTGGTGGTCATGGATTCACTGGATCATGGGGTGTGGCGCTGCCAGTGCCTGTGCGGGAGGACGAAAGTCCAAGTCTTCAGGTCCTTGGTGCTTCCAGTCTTGCTTTATTGATGTGAGACTTGGACTCTGACCAGGTATCCGAGACGGAGACTTGATTCCTTTGGTACCAGGTCTCTTCGTAGAATCCTCGGCTTTCGCTGGTTGGACTTTCTGCCCACTGAGCGGTTGCTGAGAGAGACTCAAATGAGAATTGTTACCTCCATAGTCTGTGAGCATCAGCTGCGGCTGTATGGACATATGGCTCGTTTTCCTGATGCTGATCCTGCTCACCAGAATCTCTCAGCGAGGGAGCCTCGTGAGTGGAGGAGGCCAATGGGCCGACCACGTGCCTCGTGGTTGCAGCAGGTTGATCAGCATCTCAAGGAGATGGGGATGGGGCCAGGCATCTACCTGGGGGATGGCCAGTCAGAGGCCCTTGGAGTACCGGCGGAAAGTGGACGCAGCGACCCGCTGCTCCGGCGCATGCTTCCATACCTGTCCCATACCATAAGCGCTCGTCGGGTTGGTCTGCCATCTATCCTCCTCCGATTCCAACAGCACGACCAGTCTCTGTGCCTTGAGCAACAATTCATTCCACCCATTCAATGATCTTTATCTCAGAATGTTAAATATGGGAAAATTGAGGTCAAATTTGCAGAGGTTCTCTGTGCACAATTAAATCCCCTCACCTTCTTTTATAATGTCAAATCCCTGTGTGTCAGTCCCACCTCCTCCTCCCCCCTCACATGTCCTCCCAACTCGTGCCCCCCCCACCTCCTCCATGTCTTCGAAGCTTCAGCTTCCACATGACCTGTCCTGCTCCCTGTCCCATTCTTTCTTCAACTACATCATCTACAGTTCTTGGTAAAAGCAAGGTTGTACAAGGTGAACCTTTCACATTGATTTTTAAAACTTTCACTTGTTGGAGACACACTCTGTGTGACTCACCCAGAACTCCTTCCTTCCGCACGTCCTCCACGGCACCACTCAATCCAGGGCCGGATTAACCACTCGGCCGGTGAGGCCTGGGCCTTGGCCTACGAATTTTCCGACGACGTTTTTTTCTTCTTTTTTTTCAGTATTAATTATGTGACTCGACACGTGCAGGAAGGCTGTACACACCGTGAGTGAAGGCAGTTGGCACGCTGCCAGACAGTGATCATCGACAGCGAGCATGGGAACCATGTGATCACATCACAATCAGCCAATCACAGGCGTCACCGCTATCGCCTGGCTGATGGGTGGGGTTACGTTCGCGTGGAGTATGAACATACTGGCACCCTCTTACTTTCCTGTGAGTTGTCGATCATCCTGACGCTTGCAGTTCTTCGTTTTGCTCTTATTTGTCGTTTTTTTTATTCTTGACTATGGCCGACGGATCCATTCGGCACCACGGAAGTGGTACTTGCAAACGCGACAAAAAGAAGAGGCGTGAAACAGAAACAAAAAGACTGTCTGGATCCATCTTGAAATTTTTTTCACCTCACCAGAGTCGAGATGAGCAAACGGAATGTGCGCATGCAGAGTCTTCTGATGTCGAGGGATCAAGTAATCTCACACTGAATCACATTTCGAAAGCTGATGACACCAATACCGTCGCATCAAGCAACGAGAGAAGCATTGGAACAACTGCAGCCATTGCTGCAGCTCGTAGTTTCAATCCTGATCCTGCTGAATGGACTCTTTCCGCAGAACTCGTGGATAATTTCATCCAGAATCCTCCCTGCCAAGATAGGAACGCAGATTTTTCGTATACGGCCCGAGTGTATCCAGATAAAACACGGTATTTTTGGCGCGAACACTTCCAGCGGAAACTCACAAACGGGGAAACGGTGAACAGGGACTGGATGCTGTTATCTCCATCAAACGGTAAACTTTACTGCTACGTGTGCAAACTCCTACGTCCCGACGGAGATGATCACGAAAGCCATCACAGTAATTTTCGAATCGGATTCAATGATTGGAAGAATGCCTCTGCACGTCTCGCGTCACACGATCGTGGGACTGCCCATATTCTCGCAAACAAAAAGTCGCTCGAAATGAAGGTGATAGACAGGATTCACACATCATTTGAACAGCGGTACCTCCACGAGAAAGCTGACTGGACTCATGTCCTGGAGCAAATTGTCGCTGTAATATCGTTCCTCGCCGAAAGAGGGCTTCCGTTCCGGGGCACGACTGAGCAGCTGGGTTGTGCTAACAATGGAAACTATCTTGGTTGCCTTGAACTAGTCTCAAAATTCGATCCATTTCTCGCCCAGCATCTTGAAGTGTATGGGAACAAGGGAAAAGGAAGTGTATCGTACCTGTCATCAACAATATGCGACGAGTTTATCCTACGACTGGCCGAAAAAGTGAAATCTACCATCGTGCAAGAAATAAAAGATACTACGGTAAATATTATGGTGATTCCGTAGATTCGACGCCAGACGTTTCGCATATCGATCAGTTAACGGTAATATTTCGATATGTGATGCAAGATGGTAGCGCCGTTGAAAGGTTTTTACAGTACGTCATCATTGAGCATCACGATGGTGAATATCTGTTTGGAAAACTGCAAGATGTACTGGAAGCCAATGGGATTGATCTCATGGATTGTCGAGGGCAGTCATACGACAATGCAAGCAACATGTCCGGTGTCTATTCAGGCGTACAAGCAAGAGTCTGTAAAATTAATCCATTGGCTCAGTGGGTACCATGTACTGCACACAGTTTCAATCTGGTAGGAGTCGCTGCCGCAGAGAGCTGCTTGGAAGCCGTCAAATAATTTGGACTTATTCAAGCCGTGTATAACTTTATGTCAGCATCTCTGCAAAGATGGGCCAATTTAAATAAGTCACTCGATATACGTGCAATCAAACTCAAATGTTTGTCCGAGTTTGATATGAGGTGGTCATCTCGCGCGGACGCTTGTAAAGCGTTTCCGCAAGCTACAAGGACATAAAGAAGGCGCTAATGAAGATAGCCGAGCGCCCGAAAGACACTCTGTCAGTGAGACTGAAAGCCAAAGCATTGGCTGAGAAGATGGAACTGACCGAAACAGCAATCATGTGCACTGTCTGGTCTGATCGACTTGGCAACATTCATCGAGTAAACAGATGTCTCAAACAACCTGGAATAGATGTCGGAGCGGTTCACCAGCATTATGATGCCCTCTATGAATACAGAGTCGCTTCGAAATGATGAAAGATTTGATGCATTTCAGGACCACGCCAAAAAGATGGTCGAGTCCATCATTTACGCTGATGATAATCGTCGGGTCAAGAGGCGAAACAAGGCCTTCGATGAAAATGACGAGGAAGAAGAAACCCCAAAATCTGGGAGGGAGAAGTTCAGAGTTGAGACGTACTTCTCCATACTCGATCACCTTCTGACAGAAATCCACAAGAGAAGAGAGAGCTATCAGAAAATCACGGATCTGTTTGGATTGATCCCCACGGCCAACAGCCTCGACCATGATACACTCTCTCGCAGAGCGGAGAAACTGGTTTCAGCGTACCCTGCTGACGTTGAAATGGACGTAGTTCAGGAAATAGAACTTTGCTCGAAATACTCCAAGTTCATCGATGCATCGGACATGCACAAGTATATATTATTCACAACAATTTGACACAGACAATCCCCAATATTTTTGTTGCCCTCCGAATATATTGTTCGATGTTTGCTGCGAGGGTGAACGCTCCATCAGCACACCAAAGGGTGGGAAAAATTGTCTTCGGAGTTCGGTGGACCGTGGGTCAGGTGCGGTGTCCACGCTCGTGGGTCAGGTGCGGTGTCCACGCTCGTGGGTCAGGTGCGGTGTCCACGCTCGTGGGTCAGGTGCGGTGTCCACGCTCGTGGGTCAGGTGCGGTGTCCACGCTCGTGGGTCAGGTGCGGTGTCCACGCTCGTGGGTCAGGTGCGGTGTCCACGCTCGTGGGTCAGGTGCGGTGTCCACGCTCGTGGGTCAGGTGCGGTGTCCACGCTCGTGGGTCAGGTGCGGTGTCCACGCTCGTGGGTCACGTGCGGTGTCCACGCTCGTGGGTCACGTGCGGTGTCCACGCTCGTGGGTCACGTGCGGTGTCCACGCTCGTGGGTCACGTGCGGTGTCCACGCTCGTGGGTCAGGTGCGGGTGTCCACGCTCGTGGGTCAGGTGCGGGTGTCCACGCTCGTGGGTCAGGTGCGGGTGTCCACGCTCGTGGGTCACGTGCGGTGTCCACGCTCGTGGGTCACGTGCGGTGTCCACGCTCGTGGGTCACGTGCGGTGTCCACGCTCGTGGGTCACGTGCGGTGTCCACGCTCGTGGGTCAGGTGCGGTGTCCACGCTCGTGGGTCAGGTGCGGTGTCCACGCTCGTGGGTCAGGTGCGGTGTCCACGCTCGTGGGTCAGGTGCGGTGTCCACGCTCGTGGGTCAGGTGCGGTGTCCACGCTCGTGGGTCAGGTGCGGTGTCCACGCTCGTGGGTCAGGTGCGGTGTCCACGCTCGTGGGTCAGGTGCGGTGTCCACGCTCGCTCTGCTCTGTGTTCAATCCGAGATGATGAAGCAAATCGATTTCTCCGAAGTGATCGCGTCGTTTTCCAACCAAAAGGCACGAAGGAAGGAGTTTCAGCAGGGTGGAAATTGAACATACTGTACAAGCATTCCTCCGAACTTGTTTTCTCCATCCTTCGTTTCTCAATTTCGAAGCCGAATTGGATTTTACAGGCACCTCGTATATTTCAAAGTCGGACAAATCGCCATTTACCGCAGTCGTTTCCGATTAAATTTCATGTTCAATGTCGTCGTTTTGGTCACTCTTGAATTTGGCCTACGAAATCTCAAGGGTCTTGGCCGATGAAGACCTAAATCCGGCACCACTAAATCTGCATGAATTCAGCACTACTCTGAAGTATCACTCATTCCGATATACCTGTACAGGAGCAATGATTCGGCACCACTCCTTCCTTCCGCACGTCCTCCATAGCAACACTCTTTTGAAGAAAAAAAAAATTTTCTGCGTGACTCCTTCAATCGACTCATTCGTCACGTCATTGTCCGTTAATTCATTCGCCTCGTCGAGTTGGTTTTCAAGAGGAAGAAGAAGATTCCTCCCCACGTGGGTTCGAGTTTTGTGAGGTAACATCATGTTCGTTTATCAATACCATTCGCGGTTTCCATCGTTACGGTGAAGGAACTCACGTGTTCGATTCCAAATCTCCGGTGAAACTCTCACAATGTCCATCTTCACATCTGATTTCACTCACACACCACAAACCACGTTCCATCACCAAACCATCCCTCCAGTCGTCCTCACGATGCGGCGTCAGGGAGGAACAAACAAACACGAGGAACGAATGAGGGAACGAATAATTATCGAATGACCTAAACGGCGTTTCACTCGAACTCAGAGAGGGGAAAAATCGAGAGAAGAAGAAGAAGAAGAAGAGGGAGAGGGGGGGAGGAAGAAGAAGCAGGAGATGAAGAAGAATAAGAAAAAAGAAGCAGAAAAAGACCCTTCGTCTGTCCAACACGAAACAGAAACATGAATGAGAAACGAAGAAATGAGAGAAGGAATAATCCCAGTGACGGACCCGAGGGTTGTTTGGTCTGTTCGTTGTTGTTTGTTTCTTGTCGTATTGAACACTTGTGGTGAATGTCCGATGAATGTGGTTCCTTGTTCCCGGTTTGGGATGGACGTCCGCAGTTCGGGGTCCGGGTGTTCCATGGAGTCGGTGGAGGATTTTTGAGAACACCACAGGACGAGTTCTTGGGATGTTTAAATCTCCTCCGGACTCGGTGATCCATTCTCACGTCAAGTTCATTGTTACCACGAATCGGATGTTTAAATATCTCAAAAATGTGTGTGTGTGTGTGTGTGTGTGTGTGTGTGTGTGTGTGTGTGTGTGTGTGTGTGTGTGTGTGTGTGTGTGTGTGTGTGTGTGTGTGTGTGTGTGTGTGTGTGTGTGTGTGTGTGTGTGTGTATATATATATATATGTGTGTGTGTTTGTGTATGTATGTGTAGACATATATATATATATATATATATATATATATATATATATATATATATATATATATATATATATATATATATATTGTTGTGGTTGACGAAATTCACAAACCACCATTCAGGTCCCTTAGGTGAGATATCTCGGTAAGTATATGTGTAGTTAGGCCCAAACCCGTTGTCTGGAGGGAATAAATGTCATTCATGCGGGCTGCGACCCTTCAGGATAGCCGTTTTTCTTTTACTATCTTTATTTTGGACCAGCCGCCATTATTACCACCACCAACCACGTCTCAACAGCCATCACAACAACAACCACCAACCACAACGCCGCTTCACAATAACAACCACCAACCACAACGCCGCTTCACAACAACAACCACCAACCACAACGCCGCTTCACCACAACCGCCACGACCTTTGCCGTCACAACTCGCCACCATCGCATCGCCACCATCTCGCGCCACTCGTGGGCACCGATGCTGGACTCGTGCGGGGCGCGCACCGAGCAGCGTGTTCAAAAACATCACGGACTTTCCGCAGAAAAACGGATCAAAAACGACTCACGCCCACTTTTGTTCCGTCCAATCGGTGAGCGAGGGGCGGTTTGGCCCCGCCTCCAGGGCATTGGAGGGTGGTCGCTATATGCAAATTCATGGATCAAAAAGCATTCACGCCCACTTTTCCTCGGGCCAATGGGGAGCCAGCAAGAGAGGTGAAGGGTCAGAGGCAGAGGGTCAAGGGTAAAAGAGCGAAGACACGGGGCTTATATAAACGGGAGTTCAGTTGGAAGTTGAGAGTGAAGTGTGCGTGGTTCAAGAGAGTCGTCGGTGGAGCGGGAAAGAAGTGGTACTAGTCGGAGTGAAGAGGACGGAGCTGTGGAGAGGTGACGGCGGCGAAGGCGGACGAGGGGGTGCTCGCGTCGGTGCCGGGAGCGGCACAGGGAGAGGCCAGCAACGCGACCGAGGTGGAGGAGGAGACGCTCGCCGCGGGACCCGAGACAGGGTTATATCCTCCTTTCCCCGAGCATCAGCAACCCCCTCCTGTTTCCCCCCGCGCTGAGATAGTGCGACAAAGGGGGCTCCCTTCGCACCCCCTACCAGACACTGTCCGCGAGGCCCGCGGAGTTGAGGCACCACCGCCACTTCGCGTCTCATCATCAGACGGGTAGGCCCGACACGGTCTCGGCCCCAGGCCCGCCTACCCCCTCATCCTGGAGGGTGGTTCTCTTTTCTTTTGCTTTGGGAATATGTGTTGTCGGCGCCGTCTGTGAAGTAAAATTGTATAAGTGTTGCCGTGTGCCCGGTAGTCGGATAGATCTGCATTGTTGCATTTGCTTTTTGTGTAATATTGCATTGTCTTCTTCTTTTACATGTGCTTTTGGTGGAATTGTATATGTGTGCTTTCCGTTCATTGCGAAATAAATGTGCTTATTGTTGAACTGTTTTCCCGCTTCGCTTCGTCATTTCTTTCATTGAATCCCCATCTTGCTTCACGTAAAGGGTTGGTCGTGGGCTAAGACGCCCGATAATTAATCGAACCGTCGAGGCCGACGAATAACACCGCTCGGTTATCCCGATAGTACGGAACGGGTCGCTTAAGTGGCCCGTGTCCGAAGTCGACCTGCGGCGAGGTGCGATCGCCCGGTCTACCCTCCGTGTGGGTACTTAGGAAGGTCGAATTTGGCGAGCAACCCTATCCCACGCGGGGGCCGATTGGCACGATCGCGATGAGACCGAAAGGTCCACCCGTGACTGGTTCCCGGCGTTAGTCCGAGAGGGTCACGACTGGATTGTCCGTCCGGTGGGCGACGTGCCGCGATTCGAGTTACGTGGCCGTCAGCACGCCGGCGGGCGCGAATCCGCAACAATATATATATATATATATATATATATATATATATATATATATATATATATATATATATATATATATATATATATATATGTGTGTGTGTGCATGTGTACATGTATGTATGTGTATGTAAACATATAGATATATGTGTGTATTTAAATAAATATATATATATATATATATATATATATATATATATATATATATATATATATATATATATGTAGCCTGGTGTTGGCGCAGTGGTTTGGGCAGCAGCTTGGGATCCAAGAGGTCCTGAGTTCAAGCCCCATTGAGCCACTGAATTAATACACCAGGGGGTTGACTCAGCCTGTCATCCTTCCGAGGTCAGCGAAATGAGTACCAGTATACTGGGCTGGTGTATACCCCGGTTAAAAAATAGGTGTAGCATATCCCTGTGTCGTAAGAGGTGACCAGGGTTGCGTCAGGAAGGGCATCCGGCGTAAAAAAACATCTGCCAAATCACTATGCAGATCATAAGGATGATCCGCTGTGGCGACCCCTAACGGGAGCAGCCGAACGAAGAAGAAGATATATATATATATATATATATATATATATATATATATATATATATATATATATATATATATATATATATATATATATATATATATATATATATATATTGTTACGGCTGTTGAAATTCGCAATACACCATAAAGGGTCCTCAGGTGAGATATATCGGTAAGTTCATGTGTAGTTAGCCCAAACCCGTTGTATCGAGCGAATATGTGATCGATTCCGGCTGCGATTCTTCAGTTAGCCGTTTTTCTTTTGCTGTCTTTAATTTGGTGCAAGAACAACAACGAACATCGCCACAACCAACATCTCAACGATCACGCCATTCACTACACGACGCCAACAATCACGACACCTTCCACAACTACGCTACCACATCTTCGCCGCTTGCCATTCAATGAGCACCGTGCGGTCACGATCTCCGCGGGACGGATGAAAGGAGCTGAGCGGCAGCTTAAATATCTCCCGCCAAGATCTCCCGCCCAAAACGCCCGCGCTTTGGCATGGGGGAGGTGCGATTTGAGCCAGAGGTCAAAGGTGAAAAAGGTGGGGGCCTGATTTTGGGGGAATAATTCCCTGGCCCTGAGCCAAAACTGACTTTCCTTGTCCGCTATCCGCGCGGGTACTTAGGTAAATCGACCATTCGGCGATCGGACCCTATTTCACTCGGGTAGAATGCGGACTGAGTTGTGGTGAGGTTAAACCCCCACCCGTGACGAGCTCCCAGCGTTGTTCCGAGAGGGTCACGACTGAATTGTCCGTTCCGGTGGGCGACGCGGTTGCCATTCGAGTCAAGCGGCCGATCGCATGCCGGACGGGCCAGAATTCGCAACAATGTGTGTGTGTGTGTGTGTGTGTGTGTGTGTGTGTGTGTGTGTGTGTGTGTGTGTGTGTGTGTCTGTGTGTGTGTGCGTGTGTGTATACAGTATATGTGTGTGTGTATGCGTATATATATATATATATGTATATATATATATATATATATATATATATATATATATATATATATATATATATATATATTGTTGTGGTTACCAAATTCGCAAACCACCATTCAGGTCCCTTAGGTGAGATATCTCGGTAAGTATATGTGTAGTTAGGCCCAAACCCGTTGTCTTGTGGGAATACATGTCATTTATGCGTGCTGCGACTCTTCAGGATAGCCGTTTTTCTTTTACTATCTTTATTTTGGACCAACCGCCATTGTTACCACCACCAACCACAACATCAACCACCCACCGCGGCGCCGCTTCACGTCACACCTCGCAACCGTCGCATCGCCACCGTTCTTGCGCCGCATGTGGGTACCGGTGTTGGACTCGTGCAGGGCGCGCGCCGAACAGCGTGTACAAAACCACGGATTTTCAGCTCCAAAAACGGATCAAAAACGACACACGCCCACTTTTGTTCCGTCCAATCGGTGAGCGAGGGGCGATTTGGCCCCGCCTCCAGGGCGTTGGAGGGCGATCGCTATATGCAAATTTATGGATCAAAATGCATTCACGCCCACTTTTTCTCGGGCCAATGGGGAGCGAGGTGAAAGGTCGAAGGCAGGGGGTCAAAGATGAGAGAGCGAAGCCACGGGGCTTATATAAGCGACCGCGTTCGTCAAGTCGAGAGAGTGAAGACTTCGCAGTCGGTGGAGTTGGGAAGAAGAAGCAAGAAGGAGTTGGTCGTCGTCGTGTGCGTTGGAGTCGGAGCGAAGGGGACGGAGCTGTGGAGAGGCGGCGAGGGCAGACGAGGGGGTGCTCGCGTCGTGCCGGGAGCTGCACACCAGCGAGGCCGACGGCGCGACCTGGTCGAGGTGGAGACGCTCATCGCGGGACTCGAGGCAGAGTAGAAATCCTCCTTTCCCCCGAGCATCAGCAACCCCCTCCTGTTTCCCCCCGCGCTGAGATAGTGCGACCAAGGGGGCCCCTTTCCCACCCCCTACCAGACACTGTCCGCGAGGCCCGCGGAGTTGAGGCACCATCGCCGCTCCGCGTCTCATCACCAGACGGGTAGGCCCGACCCGGTCTCGGCCTCAGGCCCGCCTCATCCTTGAGGGTGTTCTTTTTCTTGGTTTTGGGAATGTGTTGTCGGCGCCGTCTGTGAAGTAAAATTGTATAAGTGTTGCCGTGTGCTCGCGTAATCGGTATTAGATCTGCATTGTCGCATTTGCTTTTTGTGTAAAATTGCATTGTTTCTTTTCCTTTTCTATGTGCTTTTGGTGGAATTGAATATGTGTGCTTTCCGTTCATCGCGAATAAATGTGCTTTGTGTTGAACTGTTTCCCGCTTCGCTTCGTCATTTCTTTCATTGAATCCTCATCTTGCTTCACGTAAAGGGTTGGTAGTGGGCTGAATACGCCCGATAATTAATCGAACCGTCGAGGTCGACGAATAACACCGCTCGGTTATCCCGATAGTACGGAACGGGTCGCTTAAGTGGCCCGTGTCCGAAGTCGACCTGCGGCGAGGTGCGATCGCCCGGTCTACCCTCCGTGTGGGTACTTAGGTAGGTCGAATTTGGCGAGCAACCCTATCCCACGCGGGGGCCGATTGGCTCGATCGCGGTGAGACCGAAAGGTCCACCCGTGACTGGTTCCCGGCGTTAGTCCGAGAGAGTCACGACTGGATTGTCCGTCCGGTGGGCGACGTGCCGCGATTCGAGTTACGTGGCCGTCAGCACGCCGGCGGGCGCGAATCCGTAACAATATATATATATATATATATATATATATATATATATATATATATATATATATATATATGTGTGTGTGTGTGTGTGTGTGTGTGTGTGTGTGTATATATATGTATGTATGTATATACAGTGGGGAGAACAAGTATTTGATACACTGCCGATTTTGCAGGTTTTCTCACTTACAAAGCACGTATAGGTGTGTAATTTTTATCATAGGTACAATTCAACTGTGAAAGACAGAATCTAAAAGAAAAATCCTGAAAATCACATTGTATGATTTTTAAATAATTAATTTGCATTTTATTGCATGAAATAAGTATTTGATCACCTACCAACCAGGAAGAATTCCGGCTCTCACAGATTTGTTAGTTTTGTCTTTAAGAAGCCCTCCCATTCTCCACTCATTACCTGTATTAACTGCACCTGTTTGAACTCGTTATCTGCATAAAAGACAGCTGTCCACACTCAATCAATCAGACTCCAACCTCTCCACAATGGGCAAGACCAGAGAGTTGTCTAAGGACATCAGGGACAAAATTGTAGACTTGCACAAGGCTGGGATGGGCGACAGGACAATAGGCAAGCAGCTTGGTGAGAATGCAACAACTGTTGGCGCAATTATTAGAAAATGGAAGAAGTTCAAGATAAGTCAATCTCCCTCGGTCTGGGGCTCCATGCAAGATTTCACCTCGTGGAGCCTCAATGATCATGAGAAAGGTGAGGGATCAGCCCAGAACTACATAGCAGGACCTGGTCAATGACCTGAAGAGAGCTGGGACCACAGTATCAAAGAAAACCATAAGTAACACACTACGCCGTCATGGATTAAAATCCTGCAGCGCACGCAAGGTCCCTCTGCTCAAGCCAGCGCATGTCCAGGCCTGTCTGAAGTTTGCTAATGACCATCTGGATGATCCAGAGGAGGAATGGGAGAAGGTCATGTGGTCTGATGAGACCAAAATAGAGCTTTTTGGTTCAAACTCCACTCGCCGTGTTTGGAGGAAGAAGAAGGATGAGTACAACCCCAAGAACACCATCCCAACCGTGAAGCATGGAGGTGGAAACATCATTCTTTGGGGATGCTTTTCTGCAAAGGGGACAGGACAACTGCACCGTATTGAGGGGAGGATGGTTGGGGCCATGTATCGCGAGATCTTTTCCAACAACCTCCTTCCCTCAACAAGAGCATTGAAGATGGGGCGTGGCTGGGTCTTCCAGCATGACAATGACCCGAAACACACAACCAGGGCAACTAAGGAGTGGCTCTGTAAGAAGCATCTCAAGGTCCTGGAGTGACCTAGCCAGTCTCCAGACCTGAACCCAATAGAAAATCTTTGGAGGGAGCTGAAAGTCTGTGTTGCCCAGCGACAGCCCTGAAACCTGAAGGATCTGGAGAAGATCTGTATGGAGGAGTGGGCCAAAATCGCTGCTGCAGTCTGTGCAATCCTGGTTAAGAACTACAGGAAACGTCTGATCTCTGTAATTGCAAACAAAGGTTTCTGTACCAAATATTAAGTTCTGTTTTTCTGATGTATCAAATACTTATTTCATGCAATAAAATGCAAATTAAATATTTTAAAATCATACAATGTGATTTTCAGGATTTTTGTTTTAGATTCCGTCTTTCACAGTTGAAGTGTACCTCTGATAAAAAAAATTACAGACCTCTACGTGCTTTGTAAGTGGGAAAACCTGCAAAATCAACGGTGTATCAAATACTTGTTCTCCCCACTGTATGTGTGTGTGTGTCTGTGTGTGTGTATATATATATATATATATATATATATATATATATATATATATATATATATATATATATATATATATATATATTTATATATATATTTATATATATATATATATATATATATATATATATATATATATATATATATATATATATTTATATATATATATTTATATATATATATATATATATTTATATATATATTTATATATATATTTATATATGAATATGTATTTAATTATATATGTATTTTTATATATATATATATATATGTATATATATATATATATATTTATATATTTATATATATATATATATATATATATATATATATATATATATATATATATGTATACATATATATGGATGTGTGTATATTGTTACGGCTGTGGAAATTCGCAATACACCATAAAGGGTCCTGAGATCTGTTATGACGATAAGTATTTGTGTAGTTAGATTTCCCCACTGTTGTTTGGAGGGAATTTCCGTGTTCACCGGGCTGCGATCCTTTGAGATAGCCGTTTTTCTTTTCTCTTTCATTATTTTGGACCAATCATCGCCCAACAATTAAATCGCCACCACCCACATCATTCCCAAACAACTACAACTCAAACACCACTTCCTTCGCCTCTTTACCTCCACAACTCCACCCCGCAAACATCGCTTCACCGCCATTCTCAAACGACGCCCGCCAGCAACCAAATCGCCACCACCAACACCCTTCCCAAACCACCACAGCAAACTCCCACCACCTCCGCCTTTCTACCACACGTCGTACCATGGGTTGTGAATGCGTTCCTTTCGCCGATGCTTTCGCGTGTGTGAGTGGTATGATGTGCGTGAGTGAAGTACGGTGTGTGAAAGGGACCGTGTGTGTGAGAGAGCGGTATGCAAGGGAGATGACGGTCGGCATGCGGGAGCACGCAGCCACGTCTCCCGGTGTGAGTGTAATGTCGCGGTGTGTGAGTCTCGTGACACACAGGAGTGCGTGTGTGGAATGGAGCCTGAGCGCAAGAGTGCGACGGAGACAGATGGACAGGGGCCGGGTAGCGGCCGTAGCTGGATTGGGGACCATGCCGGGTTTACCCAGCGGCGAGCGCGAGGTTCGTGCCGTGCAGCGCACGAGGCCGCCACGTGTGCGCTTGCGGGAGTGAAGCCCGGTCCATAAACACCAGCGGTGGATGTTGCCGATCCCGCAGACGGACAAAGGTTAGGCTGGACAAACGGATTCGGACAGGATGGGTTCTCCACGCGGGCGTGTGTGTGAAGCTCCGACGGGCAGAGCACATGTGTTCGCATGGGGAACCCCTCGAAACGCGAGGCTTGTGTTTTTTAATGCGCAGGGTGACGTCATGGCTGCACGTGGGGTTGCAATCCAGCAGGAGGGTGAATCCCTGCCGGATGGTGCCGTCCAGGAGGGACGAGGTACAAGGTGCGCGAGCAGCTGCATGACGTCACGGGCAAGAGCGCAGGTTGCGAGTTGCCGCGCTGGTGCTACGTGATGGAAAAAAAAAAGCAAGCCTCGCTTCGGGTGAACAGGATTCCCTGGGCAAGGGGTGGAAGACCCCCTTGGCCTGGGCACAAGATGGCACTAGCTAGGGGGAAGGGTTAGCATCATTAGACCGGCTTCATGGGGCAGGGGTAAGTCCTCATGGAGCCCATGGAATAGATTAGTTTGAGGGATTTTAGTTGAGATTTAGGTTGGAAAATGGGATATTTGGAGGACAGTGACAGACTTTGGATGTGTAGAGGGGACGGAGCTTAGCTACGTGGATTAAAAGGAACGTGCTATATTGTAAGGGACGACGTAGGAGCACGAGGTAGTTAGGGGATTTAGTGAGCAGGATGGCAGAGTTCAGCGATGTGTGGAAAGGAAAAAGTACATGTTGAGTGAGTGAGGCCAGCCTGTCTGTATGTATGGAGCGAATGTGGTATGCATGGTGCGATGAGTGATTGGGGGGGAGTGACTCCCGCCCAAGGGACCCCGGGGTCAGAGTAAAGTGAGTGAGGGGGTTAGTCAAATTGACAAAATGGAGGTCGTTTTGCTGTTGGTGGGAATGTAGGCTCGAAACCTGTTTGAAGGGGTGCAGGAGCCCTGTTGACTGGTTGGGAGCGTGGATGCGAAAGGTGAGTATCGCTGAGTGGGTACCCCGCGCACCCGGCTTGTCGGCCGCGGTAGGCCAAGGGCCCATGTGGGGCCGGGATAGCGTAGTGGGCACGGGTGACCCGCTGATGTGGGGCCCGGGGCGCCATAGGCCGCGTGGGCAGTGTGTGGGCACGGGTGCCCTCGGAAAGGGGCCCGGATCGCCAGCCTGCCACGTGAGCGTTTCGGGGAGTCACCAGGGAGGGCACTCCCCGGTGTTTAGAGAGCTGGTAGGCTTGGAGGCAGTGTAGTGCCCGGGGGTGCCATTGCTGGAGAATCGGCAGAGGGGAGGTCCTGCCAAGGGAGCCACGACGTCCCAGCCACGTCTTAGTAAGACATCATCCTCGGTCAAAAATTTCAACGGCTTTGTGATCAGCATGAAAAATTGCCATAAAAAAACACTCCTTTTAATGGGACAACAGAGAAAAAGTCGATGTGTACCCAACCCTAATATTACATGCCCTAAATTTGGCAGCCATTTTGAATTTTTGCATTTTACCAACCTAAGACATCATCCGATGTCAAAAAGTTCAACGGATTCGTGATCAGCTTGAAATTTGGCCATTAAAAACACTCCTTTCAAAAAAAGTATGGTTGTATGCCCAACCCTACTAATATCTTTATTTTCAGACCACTGATGAGACCACCAGGCACTTTACGAGACTTTACCCTTGCAAAGTCTTGGATCAATTTGTCGAAGTCAATCTCTCTGAGAATGTCACATTCAATGCTCATCAAAGCCAGGTGACTGAGCCTATCATGACACATTGTAGTACGTAGTCTGTTCTTGATGAACTTCAATTTACTGAATGAACTTTCTCCAGAACAGTTTGTGACCATGAGCACCAAGTACATCCATAGCATTATCTCAACATTTGGATATGTATCCACAACTTTCTTGTCCATCAACAATTTGGAAAGGAAATGTTCTCTCCCTATCCTATCATCTTCATATTCCAGGAAATGAGTGAGGAAGGCTGAAAACTGCACAAGTTCAACACCAAGTGTTTGATCCAGATCATCCTTGTACTCAGCAATCATTTTGCTGCAGCTGCTTCGATTTCATCGCAGTCCAGTGATTCCAGTTTACGGAAGAAACCAAAAAGAGAACAGGTGTTCTCATAGACTTCCAATCGTTGCTCCAATGAACATAGAAACTGATTATTTACTGGAAGAAAATTCTGAACTCAAAATTTTTCAGACAGTGAGAATGTGGCTTTTTCTGATCGTCCATAATCCAATGGATTGAGGCGCACATTTTGTTGACGATTGCGTTTCTGCACATAATTATCAGTTCCAGACATCTTTCCCTTCTCCTCATAAACATGAAAGCATTCTCGTTTTTCACATGCAAAACATTTCAAGGACTTCAACATTGCTACTGCTGTGTTCAGATCAAGTTTTGGATCTTGCAACATGTGACTTGTGATGTTAACTCTGTCAAGAATGTCATGCCAAAAAACAGCATAGATGCCCGTCTCCAGGTTGCACATCCTGTCGTGGAGACCGTTTGCCTCAGAACGTACTTTGGACATCTCATTTTCATCTCTTGCTATTTCGGCGAGTGCTTCACGGATTGGGTGATATCCTTGGACGAGTGCTTTTACTGCATCGGATCGACAGGACCATCGTGTTGTGGAAACCCTCTTTGGCACAGATACAGGACCAGATTCCACAGTCTTCAGTGAGTCTGTAAGAATTTCATAACGCTGTGTGGAAGCTGTGAAGAACACATAAATTGCCTCGAGGAAGTCAAAAAAAATGCCACAGCTGCTTGACAACATTTAGCTGCTGCTTGTCCAACTCGGTTTAGTGAATGTCCAGCACAGGCTATCCAAACTGCATGAGGTTTTCAGCTGCCACTTTTGCTTGAACACCATTGTATCTTCCACTCATTGCTGAGGCGTTATCATATGATTGCCCACGACAATTCTGAATGTCAATGTCATGGTCTGCAAGGAATTTCATCAATCCTTCAAACATTTATTGAGTCTTGTGTCCTTGATTTGGCAAGAACTTCACAAATCTCTCAACTGGTGCACCATGCTCCATGTATCTGAAGATCAGAGTTAGTTGATCAATATGACCTTCATCAGCTGTAGAATCAAGAGAAACTGAAAAGTATTTTGACAGTTTTATGCATGAAATGATTTCATTCAGAACTTGATTGCCCATTAGTCTGACAAGTTCTTCGCAGATGGTGGAAGACAAATAGTTTGTATGACCACTGCCACGATTTGCATGATTCTGGTTGTGTTGCTTGAGGAAATCATCATATTCAGCCAAAAGCTCGAGTATTCCCAAGTAGTTTCCATTATGAGGAGATCCAAATGTTTCATTATCTCCACGAAGAGCTAGGCCTTGTTCACATGCAAATTTAAGCATACTGAACAGTAGCTTTAGAACACTGCGCCAATATTGCTCAATTCGATCTGCTTCTTGTGCAAGTTCAGAGTCGACACGTTCAGCTTTCTTTGCACGACTTGCTGCTGACAAAACTGCTTGGATGTGATCTTTTGATTAGAAACACACTCATGATCAACTTGGTGTCCATGAGCAGTCGCAGAATCCATCATGTGTGAATTGGGATCTTGCAACACCCATTAGCTTGCAAAAGAAGCAGTAGACTCGACCATTTGCTGGTGAAAAACAAAGCCAAGAACGTATTACAACTTCCCCATTTCAATTTAGTCGCTCAAACATAGCTGGTGTATATTTCCGAATGACATTGGATGCTAAATCAGCAATACAAAAAGGTGCAAATAAAGACTTGACATCACTGTGATGGAAATCCTCAGCACCTTTCACAGCCCAATAGTCAATAAATGATTTTGTCATATGCTCTGGCCATAAGCTGATGTCATCAATCTGTGTATTCGTATGAGATTCTGGAAGCACTTGCTTTGAAGCAGTATCTGTCTTCTTGACATTCTGGTCATTTTCTACCGTAGACAGGCCGGATGAAGATGAGGCTGATGTCTCTGCAGCAGGTGCCTGCTCTGGTTGTATTGAATTTGAAGCTGAAGCACTCTCTGCTTCTGAAGCTGATGGACGCGTGAACTCAGTGAAGAATTCAGTCATTCGACGTGTTTTTGCAAGTTCTTGAGCTTCTCTTTCAGGACGTTCCTTGGATACTTTTCTCTTTGCAGCACCACTTGCAAAATGTCACGGACCTTTGTACCTGTCCATTCCACTCATTCCTGCAAGAAAATGTGTTTATTTTATTTGCGAAAATTTTAATATTTGCGTTTAATAGTCATAAATAGTGTAACAAAGTCCAACACAATAAACTTAAATTAAAAAATTGTGGAAAATACTTTTAAGTTCAAAAAGAAAAAATTGTTTTCATCATTAACTATTCTTATAATCTTATTAAATAAACTAGGCTGTAAAAGCTTCCTTACCAGTTGCAAAAGTTTCAAATTCAAATGTAAATTAACTTAAACAGTCTTCAACTTTTCCAATTTGTTTTTCCAACCAGACGCGCCAACAAACTCGCGAGGTTTACCGTTTACCTGAGAAATCTTTCAAATGAAAGTTTCAATTAATTCGTCGCCATTTTGAATACGAATACTTTAGTTACCAGACTCCCACGTCTCCTTGCATCCCCGCCCTATATCCCCGGGACAAAATTAATAAAACAATTCCCCATCGGCCACCCCCGGGATTTGTTTTTCTGCATTGTCCTCGGGATTTCCGGGGGGGGGGGGTGGCGGTTCCAAGAAGAATTGATTCATGCATTAAAAAATGGCGATCTAATCATCTGAACATCTATAACAGTTTGCTTACAATATTTAAGAGCATTTATATCGTATTGAAACGAGTGTTTCCGTCAAAAATGATGATGCTACGAAGACAAATTTGTATGTTCCCCATGTAAATCTTATTAATCTCAGTCTCACTTAAGATATCTGTTCACAGAAGATAGAAGTGAGTACACGTGACGTGCATGCGTGTCCACTATTTCTCGCCATGATGTGAGCTGAATATTATATATTTATTTATATTTCATTCAATGAGTACCAGTGTACTGGGCCGGTGTATACCCCAGTTAAAATAGGTGTGTATTATATATTTCATTCAATGAGTACCAGTGTACTGGGCTGGTGTATACCCCAGTTAAAATAGGTGTACCATATCCCTGTGTCGTAAGAGGTGACCAGGGTTGCGTCAGGAAGGGCATCCAGCGTAAAACATGTGCCAAATCACGATGCGGATCATACGGATGATCCGCTGTGGCGACCGCGAACGGGAGCAGCCGAAAGAAGAAGAAGAAGATATATATATATATATATATATATATATATATATATATATATATATATATATATATATATATATATATACATACAAGTACGTGCCAGTACGTGCGTGGCTGTACATGCAAAAAAAAACGAAAAACTTTCAAACCACAATCCAAAAACAACAACCACATAGGTTGTTCCTTCACTCTCGCGTGCCCGTACGTGCGTGGCCATACATGCAAACCAAAAAAAACAAAACTTTCAAACCGCGAGCCAAGAAACAACCACACAGGCCGTTCCTTCGCTCTCGCGTGCCCGTACGTGTGTGCCCGTACGTGCAAACCCCCCCCAAAAAACAAACAAACAAAAAAAACTTTCAAACCGCAATCCAGAAACAACCACACAGGCCGTTCCTTCGCTCTCGTAAATGACTGGATTGGGGCATTGTGTTTATCTATAAATGCGGATAAGAAATCGAGAAATTATTAGAATACATTAAGTCATCACTATCCGGAAGTGGTGCATGCCCGTAAAGCCTGCATCTCACTGGGCTGCGACAGCTCGCGACAAAATGTGAACGGGATTCTCCAAAATGTCTGGAAACGTTCGCGGTGGTTCTCAATTTCCTCGCGTGAGTCACAGGACGTCGCTCTGGTGTCGCTTGAATTTTGAATATGTTCAAAAATTTCGTGCGACAAATTTTCTCTCAAAATAGTCACAGAGTCGTCGCGGTTGTCTCGAACCGGTCTCAAACCCTTCTCAATTTAGTTTCCGTGAGTCAGAAGGTGCGACAAATGTTATCCATGCAATGTAATGTCGATAGATTCACAATATTTCAATCCAGATATGACTAAAAAAACAACTCATAGTCAAAATTGTAAAACCAGCATTGTCTGTCCTCATTCTCTCCTGTTCTGAGTAATGGCCTTCAATGCAAACTTTTCACTTCAGTGTAATTCAGTGTGATTCCAAGTTAAAATTATCGCTGTTTTATCGCAATTTTGTGTCTCCAACACGTCGCGAGCTGTCGCAGCCCAGTGAGATACAAGCTTAAGGAATGTTCACATGCATTCCATGAATTATCGCTTGCATTGAAGTAACAACTGCTGTGATACACACGCAGAGTTAATTAAAATCAAAATTAAAATCAAGTTTACCTCACTGTCTTTGCTTGCCATGACATTTGCTGCCA
This sequence comes from Eptatretus burgeri, assembly GCF_056783735.1. Classification (NCBI taxonomy): domain Eukaryota; kingdom Metazoa; phylum Chordata; class Myxini; order Myxiniformes; family Myxinidae; genus Eptatretus; species Eptatretus burgeri. The sequence goes on from NC_140977.1 coordinate 59,608,924, forward strand.
TTGACCATTGCCACTCCTACGCCACGGTAACTAAGGAAACTACGCCATGGTAACCGATCCCCATCGTAAGCGGCACAGCACGTGACGTCATCGTCGGCCGGCCGCGCACCGGCCTTCGCAGCAACGTGTCCTTTCATTGGTTGGTCAATAAATGGCCAAACTTGGGAAGCACTTGGCACATCCACAGGGCTCCAGAAATGTACCTGGCAAGTTTCAATTAGACCGGACCAGTGGTTGTCGAGAAACAGCGGTCTCTCTCTCGGTCGCTCTCTCTCACACACACACACACACACACACACACACACACACACACACACACACACACACACACACACACACACACACACACATACACACACACACACACACACCTGGAATTATATATACCAGTACGTGCCCATTAAAAAAAAAATTATAAATAAATATTCAAACCGCAAGCAAGAAACAACAACCACACAGGCCGTTTCTTCGCTCTCACGTGCGTTGCCCGGAAGTTCGCATATCGCAGTTACAATTATTCGCAATTTAGTTTTAATGGCCAATTATTCAATTAGCGCCAACGTATTTTGCCTTTTCGCAAGGTCGTCGCAAGGAAAAACAAAAAGAGAAGAGAAGAGAGGAAAGAAAAAATTTACTTCCTGGTTCGGAGCACACCAGCTCACTCTGATGTTACCGAAATTTGTGCACCGTCTAATATGAAAACGATCATAACGTGGGGCATAGTGTTTATCTATAAATGCGCATAAGAAATCGAGAAATTATTAGAATACACGAAGTCATCACTCTCCGGAAGCCCGTACGTTGCAGCCTGAAATGAGGAACGCGGCTGAGCTTCCCTTCCCGCATCGGCCACGCCCACGCAACAACGTGTCTTGTCATTGGTTTGGTAAATAAATGGCCATAACTTGGGAACCACTTGTCCGATTAATATTAAACCTTGAAAAGGCACATACTCAGGTCCCCAGCAATATACCTGGCAAGTTTCAATTAGATGGGACCAGTGGTTGTCGAGAAAAACAGCGGTCACAGACACACACACACACACACACACACACACACACACACACACACACACACACATTGCTGGTATTTTATATATATCTATATCTATTGGATTCGCTTCAATGCTAGATATCCCTTATTGTCAGGTTGTCCGTGTGTGTGTGTGTGTGTGTGTGTGTGTGTGTGTGTGTGTGTGTGTCTGCAATGCGAGGCTCCACAGCACAAACCAGCGAACCGATGTCGATGAAACTTTGCCAACATGTGCAGTATTTGTTGGGAATGTGCGCGTTTGAATTTCGTTGCCGAGCAACCACCCGTTGATGTGCAGCGGCCGAAAAACCACGTACAGTATTTTCAATACTTGTCCTTCAGTTTTGAATGTAGAGAATCGAGACTTCGGAATTAAACACTTCGAGATATTTAGAAAATTTTACTTGAGCCGATTTTTGATTGAGGTTTATTTTTCAAATGGTAGTCCTTCAAAAATCGGGTGTCTATTCACCGTCATTTTTTGAGGGGCTTAGGAAAGTGGGCGGAGCTTAGGGAAAGTGGACTTGGTTGATGAAAACTGGGAGTGGCGTAGGAAAGTGGGAGTGGCGTAGGAAAGTGGGCCTGGCTTATGGAAAGTGGGCGTGGCTTATTTAAAATATTGTGTGGCTCAGGAGGTGTGGTCAAACAAAGGCATTGAGAGAAGTTTATCGGGTTTTCCGCGTGTGTGTGTGTGTGTGTGTGTGTGTGTGTGTGTGTGTGTGTGTGTGTGTGTGTGTGTGTGTGTGTGTGTGTGTGTGTGTGTGTGTGTGTGTGTGTGTGTGTGTGTGTGTGTGTGTGTGTGTGCAACGCGAGGCTCCACAGCACAAACCAGCAAACCGATTATTTTTCAAATGGTAGTCCTTCAAAAATAGGGTGTCTATTTACCGTCATTTTTTATGAGGAGTGCCAGTTGGCAAAATACGCAATCGGAAAAATCTTGCCAGGCAGAGGAACAATTGTATGTGAACCAATATGTCTTGGCAATGAATCTTCGTCGGTGGATCAGTCAGAATGAAAAGCATCGTATCCAGCGCTTCGATCCTAGCGAATCCCTCGTTGCCTACCGGCTTGTGTGTATATATATATATATATATATATATATATATATATATATATATATATATATATATATATATATATATATATATATATATATATATATATATATATATAGTGTTACGGCTGTGGAAATTCGCAAACCAACATTCAGGGCCCGTAGGTGAGATAACTCTAAGTACATGTGTAGTTAGCCCCAAACCCATTGTTTAGAGGGAATGTATGTGATTCATTCGGGCTGCGACGCTTTGAGATAGCTGTTTTTCTGTTCTATCTTTATTTTGAACCAACCACGTCTCAACCGCCAAAACCATCAAACCACCACCGATAAACCCTCCACCACCCTCACCTCTCTCCTTCTACGGCCATTCCCACACCACCTGTGAACACTGAGCGTCGGGCTGTCTTGGGCTCGTTCAAGATACGCACCGAGCCGCGAGTGCAAATAGCGGCCTTTCCGAGGGAGAATTCGGATCAAGAATGCTACACACCCACTTCTGATCCGTCCAATTAGCAAGCGCGGAGCGGCTTGGCCCCGCCTCCAGGCGCGTCGGTGTGAAATCGATATATGCAAATTCTAGGATCAGGGAAGGTTCACGACCACTTTTTCTCCATCCAATGGGCGAGCGTGGCTCCGCCCCTGAGATCATCCTGATACGGAAATTTGCATATTGTTTTCTCCTGCCGGCCTATAAAACGGCGAGCGCAAGGCGAATCGTGGCAGAGTCAGTTTTTGGTTGGAGAGTGTGGCAGCAGCAGAGTGTGGCAGCAGCAGAGTGTGGCAGAGAGTGGAGTCGGGTGGCGAAGGCATCGAGTTGGATTCTGCAGTCGGCTGAGGAGAGTTGTGGGAAGAGGCCAAGGAGCTCGGGTCCGAGGCGAGAAGGACGGCGGTTGGCGACGAGGTTGCAGTGGGAGATCGCTCATCGCGGGACCCAAGCCAGCCAGCCATTCTCCCTCCCCCAGGGCATCAACAATTCCCCCTTTTCCCCCCGCACTGAGATAGCGCAACAAAGGGGGCCCCGTTCCCACCCCACTCCAAACGTCGTGCCAAGGAGCACGGAGTCGGGGCACAGCCACGCGGCCACATCTGCGGCTCGTCCGCCAACGCGTCACGAGGACGCGGGTAGGACCCCCCGGTCTCGCGGACCTGGCCGCTCCTTCAGGTCACGCACGCATATTGGCCTACAAGCCCGTCTGCCCCCTTGTCTATGAGGGTGGCTTCTTTCCTTTGCTTTTGAGTAAATGTGTGTTGGCGCCGTCTGTAAAGTTGAACTGTATAAGTGTTGCCGTGTGTGCGCGTCTTCGGTCGTAACTCTGCGTCATTGTTTCTCTTGTTGTAACTGCTACATGTGCACTTTGACTGTTTGGCTGTATATGTGTGCTTTCTGTGTGTCGCGTTATAAATGTGCATTGTGTGAACTGTTTTCCCGTTTCGCTTCGTCTTTTCTTTATTGACCCTCCATCCTGCTTCACGTAAAGGGTTCGTAGTGGGCTTAATACGCCCAATAATTAATCGGAACCATCGAGGCCGACGATAACACCGCTCGGTTATCCCGATAGCACGGAATGGACCACTTAGGCGGTTCGTGTCGGGACTCTGCCTGCGGCGAGGTACGATCGCCCAGTCGACCATCGGTGCAGGTACTTAGGTAGATCGAATTTGGCGAGCAACCCTATCCTGCGCGGGTGGGCAATTGGC
>NC_140977.1:59613210-59648210 GCF_056783735.1 Eptatretus burgeri
GATAGGAGGAAAAACACAGGGTAACCTTCCCAAGTTAGATTCTGGTCATATGTGTCAGGTTGGTGCTGAGGTGTCATCCACCAGAGGGTGTCTCCTTGGGTTAACCTGAGGCGGTCCCTTCGGGTGGGTGCCTGGAATATCCTATCTTTAAGAGAGGATCACCTGTCTGTGTTATCATCTGACCTCAAGTGTTTGAGCATCGGAATTGCAGCACGATCTGAGGTTCAGAAACCAGATAGTGGCCAGTTCATGGCAGGTGGTTACATCAACTATTGGTCTGGTCTCTCTGATGGTTACCATGCCCAAAGAGTTGCTCTTCTGTGTCAAATAAGCTGACTGCAATGATAATTGAGGCAACACTAGTCAACGAGCGTATTATGAGACCAAGGATTCGTTTCCCTGGTCTCTGTTTATGCTCCGACTGAGGCGAGTGATCTCATCGTGAAGGAGGCATTCCATGCCATGCTTGAGTCTGTGGTTGATCAGGGTCCCAGGCGAGATACTCTTCTAGTCTTGGGTGATTTCAATGCATCGACTGGGACTGATAAAGATGGTTATGAGATATGTGTTGGTCCTCATGAGTTTGGAACTGTGAACCAGAATAGTACTAAGTTCCTTGACTTTGCAAGAAGTCATGGACTTAGGGTGGCTGGTTCATGGTTTCAGCGCCCACAGGCTCATCGCAAGACTTGGTATTCCAACGTCAGTGGTGTGGCAAAGGAGATTGACCATGTGCTCGTTGATGGTCACTGGAGGCCGATCTCGAACTGCAGGGTCAACCAGTGCTCGTTTAATTACCGACCACAGGCTTGTTGGAGAAACTCTGTCGTTTCAGCTTAAATCCAAGAGATTGGTACCATTGCAGTCTATGCTGGATGTTGACAAGCAAAAGAATGAGAGGGTAGCTGAGGAATTTCCAAAGTCTCAGTGGGGATTTGAGGGGTCTGGGTACTTTGAGGAATGCTGAAGAATTGTGGAGTGCCTTCAAGACCACCATTCTTGATGTTGCCGGTGGTTGTCTTGGAACTCGCAGTACGGCGAAGAATAAATTTGCCTCTCAAGAGACAATGGATACCATTCACCAGTCGCAGGGCCAGGCTTAAAGGTAGAGCTTCGCTGTGCAGGAAGTTGAGGCGTAAAACTGTATGGGTGCAAGGAACAGGGAAGCTTATGTGTGAGGAATCTGTGAGGGGGAAGAGCATCACCTGAAGCCCACTATTTGAGATATTGTCCTGCTTACAGGGATTAAAGGGATTCTCATCCTGCTTTTCAAGGGATTCTCATCACGCATTCCATTCCTCCAAGCCCGTCCCTTGATGTACTACAAGTTAGAGCTGAGGGTGGTGAGTGGTGGGCTCTTGCCAGAAGAGTCCGAAGTGAAGGCCTGCTGGTCTGGTTACTTTGATCAGCTGTACCAGGCTGATCCACAAGCAGTTGAGTTGGATTTCGGGGGTGCTGCTATCCCTATTACTGACCCTCTAATCTACTGTGATCCACCTTCGTTTTCCCATCATCTTATCACTCTCTATATCAACGCATATTTCATACCTTTGTGAACCTGAACAAATTCAACTCTCATACTTGCACGTTAATACAATTCCTCCACTCCATTCCTGTTTGTTCATTCCCTCTCTTGTGCCCAAATGTAGCTCCATCAGTTCATTGCCCTTTTACCCTCCATTCTATCACCCTTCCATGAGCCTTGATGTCGAACTGAAAAAAAAAATCCTCAATGAGCCATGGATGTTACAAATCCGCACAGGACAAGTAGAGTTGCAAGCAATCAAATGCGGTTGTATTTATTTGCACAAAATTTGACATTTTCAGGAGTAAAGTGAAATGCACAAAAAGATAAGGGAATCACAGAGAGTCATTGAACTGAGTGAAGCACAACAGAGGGAAGAGAGAGAGAAAAATGAGAATCAAGATCCCGAATGGTGCACCTCTCGAACACAATTGTCACCTGAAAAATCAACATGTCTCTTTCCCTTTAACTTACTTTGTTCATCATTTTTATTTATATGGCAATCTCGGTTCATGGAGGAACAGAACGACTCAAAGTAGAACCTGTTGAAATGTCCATCGACATACTACCGAGGGGTATGGGGGAGATAGATCTGAACAAGTAATGGAGGAATAACACAAAATGAGAAACAATGGTACGGAGAGCAACACAATGGGAAAGAATGAAGAGATCTTGGCGTTGCATGGGTGAGTATACGAGATAATGATGTGCAGTGTATTTGAAAGATAGGTGATGAAAATGACATGATGGACATTGGGATTCGACATGATGCCTTCATGTTGCACTGTAAATAATCAAAGGTTCTGTGCTAAATTTATTTGATTGTGACAAAATTACATCAGTATGATGATCGAACCAGAACAGAGCACGAGTCCCAAAGCCATGCTCTGCACAACATAACAACCTTCTCACTAACATCCGAACACTGACCAATTGGAAAGGAATATGCAAATGTCAGTATTTGTCGATTTCCCCCAAAATAACAATGACGAGGAAGTTGCACGAAGATCAAAGGTCTAACGGCAAAATGAAAAGTAACGACGTGATAAAGACATTTTGGTCCAAGGGTCGACCAAACACGTGGTCAGCATCAATTACCATTTCACATCCCCCTTCTTTTCCTGCACTGGTGTGGATGATTATGATGGCGCAGAAGATGGGAGTTGTGTTTGAAGGTCATGCCACATTTTTGGCATTGAAAAGGTCGTTCATTTGAATGAACACGAAGATGTCTTATGAGGTGACATTTTGCACTGAATGCCTTTCCACATGTCTTGCAGAAATGGGATTTATTTTGTGGCTTCTGTGCCATCTGATGTTGTTGTAGATTTGACTTCCGTTTGAAGGTTTTTCCACAGCACTGGCATTCAAAAGGTCTTTCATCGGTGTGGCACCTGAGATGCAACGAATGGTGTGGTTTGGCTGCAAATGCCTTTCCACATTCTTTACACTTGAAGGGTCGTATTCCAGCATGAATTCTCAGATGTAAATGGAGGCTTTCCTTCCTTCTGAATTTCTTCCCACATTTGTCACACGTGTAAGGTTTTTCCAAGACGTGCATCCCATAATGGCGATTGAGGTTACATCTGAAACTGAAACACTTTCCACACTCGTTGCACTTGTAGGAACCTTTTTTGGTGTGAAGGTGGTAAGGATACTTTTGGGTTTGTTTGTCCATTTGAGTTAATTTTTCCAAAAGTACCACACATTTTCTCAACTTCATTTGTTCTTTCATTTCACCTCCAAGTTTCGGCAGAATTTCCTCATCGCTCCTTTTTCTCCATTCATGGTCATCACCAAAAACAAACTCTTCTTTCAATGTCTGTTTGATCAACCGTTGCTCTGCAAGAAAATTAACAAGCTCCTCAACACGTCCTCTTTCAATTGTGGAAGAGGTACAGGGTTAAATCCTGAGCAGGAAGGACCTTCAACTTCTCGATGCAAACACTCACAAAAGGCACGAGTGATAAACTGATAGAAGAATAAAAAAATAACAAAAGAGGACAAATGTGAGGAAATGAGGAAAAATGAAAAAAGGATGGAAATTCATACGACACCGACATTTCAACCTCGTATTCATGAATACATTACCTCCACCACTGAAAGTAGATAGTTATGTTTTTTGTCTGTTTGTCTGTGAGCAGGACATCTCAAATAAGTTATGGATGGACCTCAAGGAAACTTGGTGGTCAGATTGGGTGTGTGCCCAGGACGAATTGGTAAGACTTTGGTGAAGATCCAGATACGAGAATTTATTAAAGTGATTCTTCACCATTGAGAGATAGGGCCAAAAATGATACATAACACAATATCTCGAAAAGTTATGGACAGATTCAGACAAAACTAGGTGGACACGTTGTCGTACAGGCATTTTAGCAGAAATATTTGGTCAACCTCCCACAAATTGCAACAAAAGCAAACTCAGATTTTGATTCCTGGAGATGTCCTCAGTGACAGAAAAAAAGTCCAAGGGGATCGATCCTCCGGGGGAAAGTTCTGAAATCATGGAAATCCAATATGGCCGCCACACAGCTTCGGGGAAAATGAGAAAATTGTAAAGATTGATATTTTAATTTGTAAATATATGTTTTTCTGCATTCTAATTGTTTCTAGTTATGGTCAGTATATTGATATACAAGAATAATTATAAAAAATGAAATGTATTGAGGGTAAAATAAAAAATTATAGCCTTTTTGTCAAAAAATGTCAATTTTTTTGTCCCGAAAAATTTTTTTTTTACCTGATACTGATTTTGGCTCCTGGTCAAAAAAAATAAGAAACGTTAAAGACACAAGATGAAATCAAGTCTATGGCAATACAATATAATAATGTAAATCATTTAAACATGACAAAATTCACAATTCCACTCGGGGCAATCACATCTGCCTGACGAAGGTTTCAAAATGAAAATGAAAATTCGCATTAAACTCAGAAACTACATCCATGATAAACTTACTATACATGTTGAGAAAAATCAAGCATATTAAAGTTAGAACTCGACAAGTCATCATCATCCTCATCATTGTCACATGGAGTGTTTGTGCAGCCAGAGCCCCTGCAGTTTCCACAAGCTGGAGTGCACTCAATGTTGTGCTTCTTGCATGTGCATCGCATGGTGCTACATTCAGCCTGGCATTTGCACCTAATGACACGTAACATCTTTTCAGGAGCTGGAGCTATTGATGTCTGAAGTGGCACAAAACCCTCATCACACTTCTGCCAACCCCAGTCTGTGGAAGAAGTATGCAAGTCTGACGTCTTGAAACGAATCAAAGACCACCTTCAGAAGCATGCCGAGTCTGCAAAGATATCTTCTAGAACTTCAGCGCTCTGGGTTCAGGAAATGGACATGCTAGACATTCTACGCAAATACATCCGGGCAGAGCGCACTGGGAACTGGGCACTATATCTACAGGCCATCCAGGAAATGCTGCCTTACCTGGCAGCCTTGGGCCACAACCTGTATGCCAAATCTGCGAGGGTGTATCTGCAGCAGATGTCCAACCTCAAAACTCAACATCCCAATGTCCAACAACGTTTTGATGAGGGGTTCCATGTGGTTCGACGAAGTGATCGCCTGTGGGCAGGTCTTTCATCTGACCTGATCATCGAACAAGTTCTGATGAGAAGTTTGAAGACCAGCGGGGGGCTCACACGAGGGCAAGGAATGACAGAGCAACAACGGCTGGTATGGCTACTATCAATGCCTGCCTGTGCAGAAATAAACCAGGCAATGCAGGAGCTCACAGGTGTGAACTACAACACTGGAGGGCAGAAGAAGGACATGACCAAGGCAAGACAATCTCCTGACTGGAAGGACACACTATCAGCTCTTCAGTGTTTACAGGAACGGAATCCGCCCAGTAGTGATCCACGTCTGAGGAACATTACCACTGGAGTTCATGCACAACCCACCGTCAACGTCGATACAGCACATGCTGTAGGAGCCAAAATATTGAAATCTATGGATGGGAAAACACCTGCTGAGTACACATTAAGAGGAAAGACCAAGTTGTCACCCTCGGCATGAAGTCATCTGTCATCTGTCAAGATTGATGGAGAGGAAGTCCAGGTTGACCCACAACTCTTCTTCCAGAGACTGATCACTGTTGCACAGACAGCAGAAGAACTGGAGTCAGCCTTCAAATATGAACTGTGCAGCTATCCACCAGCCCTCTTTGATTCCTCTCTTCAGCTCCGAGAAGCACACAAGCCAGTCTTTGCTGATGCCATCTGGGATCTTCTTGGATCCGATGTCCCAGCCGATATCCCCAATGATGGGCAACAGTATGTTTTGGATGGCGGGGCACTTGTTCAACACATTCCATAGTCTCATGGATCTACATACAGAGACATATGCTACCAGTACACTGATTACGTAACGAAGAAGTATGGAGATGCCATAGTCGTGTTTGATGGTTATGAGAGTAACAACACGAAGGACATGACACACCAGAGACGGTCTAAAGGGAATGCTGGCACTGCTGTGACATTTACAGCTGACATGCGTCTCACAATGAAGAAGGAACAGTTTCTTGCCAAAAGGCAGAATAAACAGTGATTCACTTTTATGTTGAGTGAAGAGCTTCAGAGGAAGAACTGTGAGACACACCATGCCTCAGGGGATGCTGATCTCCTGATTGCACTGAAGGCCGTGCAGTCTGCTACTGTCACCAACACTGTGTTAGTTGGTGATGACACAGACCTCCTCGTCCTCCTATGCTACCATGCAAGCTTAGAATCCCATGACCTCTTCTTTTGTCCCGAGTCAAAGAAGAACACGAAGAAGCCTCGCATCTGGAACATCAAGGCTACAAAGAAAATGATTGGTACAGACATATGCAAGCACATACTGTTTCTACATGCAGTTCTTGGGTGCGACACGACATCTCATCTTCATGGGATTGGAAAGGGAGCTTCCCTCAAAAAGTTCAAAGCAAACAACACATTCCGTGAGCAGGCCAAGGTTTTGGATACATATCCAGCTTCCGTATGTGATGTGGCAGATGCAGGAGAAAAAAAACATTGGTCATAATCTACAACGGAAAGTCAACTGACACCCTGGACACCCTCCGGTATCAGCGGTACTGGGACAAGGTGGCTTGGAGCTCCTCTCACGTGCAACCACAGATGTTACCACCAACATCAGAAGCAGCAAAGTATCACAGCCTGCACGTGTATCTGCAAGTCCAAGAATGGAAGGGATGTGCAGATGAACTTCTTCCGACAGACTGGGGTTGGCAGAAGTGTGATGAGGGTTTTGTGCCACTTCAGACATCAATAGACACCACTTCAGCTTCAGACACCACTTCAGCTCCTGAAAAGATGTTACGTGTCATTAGGTGCAACTGCCAGGCTGAATATAGCACCATGAGATGCACATGCAAGAAGCACAACGTTGAGTGCACTCCAGCTTGTGGAAACTGCAGGGGCTCTGGCTGCACAAACACTCCATGTGACAATGATGAGGATGATGACGACATTGTCGAGTTCTAACTTTAATACGCTTGATTTTTCTCAACATGTACAGTAAGTTTATAATGGATGCAGTTTCTGAGTTAAATGCGAATTTTCATTTTCATTTCGAAACCTTCGTCAGGCAGATGTGATTGCCCCGAGTGGAATTGTGAATTTTGTCATGTTTCAATGATTTACATATTTATATTGTATTGCCATAGACTTGATTTCATCTTGTGTCTTCAACATTTCTTTTTTTTTTTTGTCCAGGAGCCAAAATCAGTATCAGGTAAAAAAAAATTTTCGGCACAAAAACTTGACATTTTTGGACAAAAAAGCTAGAATATTTTTATTTTACCCTCAATACATTTCACTTTTTAAAAATTATTCTTGTATATCATTATACTGACCATAACTAGAAACAATTAGAATGCAGAAAAACATATATTTACATATTAAAATATCAATCTTTACAATTTTCTCATTTTCCCCGAAGCCGGGTGGCGGCCAGATTGGATTTCCATGATTTCAAGACTTTCCACCCGGAGGATCACTTGGGACTCTTTTTCTGTCACTGAGGACATATCCAGGAATCAAAATCTGTTGAGCTTGCTTTTGTTGCAATTTGTGGGAGGTCATCCGACATTTTGACTGTACTATTGGGTGTGTGACAAGGCCAAATTGATTAGATTTTGGTGAAATACGGATCTGGATATGACAATTTTTTGTAATTTCTGAAGTCATTCATCACCATTAAGAGTGGGGCCAAAAACGGTACACAGCACAATGTCTCAAAAAGTAGTGCAAGGATGACAAAACTTGGTGGACGAGCTGGATAGGTGACAACAAGGACAAATGTGTCCAAGATCCGCGTCCTAAAGGCAATAACAACAACTTCTGATATTTCGTCACGTGCCTTGATGGAGCCAATAGCGAGACCCTTCATGGAGGCTCCTGTTCATGATGAGAAAATCGTGTATTTACGAAATTACAACACATTAAATGGAAGAATCTTTAAATAGCAACGTGAACTTTTCGAAACTTTAAAGCAAATGTCCGAATATATTTAAAAGTTGATGATAGATGCTCTCAAAAGGCATCCTCAATGCGAGGATATGTACAGGTGTTTAATATTTAAGGAGATCCGGATCCTGCATATAAAAGAGCCGAGTCCTAAAGGTTTTGTCTTCACCAGAAGAAGAAGAACAACAACAACAACAACAATAAAAAGAAAAAGAACAACGAGGAGCTCTCTTCGAGCCAGCGTTCACAACGCGAGACACAGCTAAAAACAAGCTGATTAGATTTTGGCATGTGACAAGGATGACTGGTCTATATCCAAATTCGGCCTATCACTGGGATACAAAACGTAAACTGTTCAGCCTGGCGGAGGTTTGCGCTTCACCAAGTGTCATTCTAGTTGTAATGGGAGAGGAAGGAAGACAGAACTTGGGAATTATCAGAAAGGGGGAACAACTTGAGTGTTGTGTTTCTGCTCCAGCTTACCTCGTACTTCCTGAAATTCCAGTTCTTCAGGCTCACGGTTCACAATAGTCATCACATCTAGAGAGGAACAGAACTCACGATAAAAATGGCTGCCAGTGGGGACAAAAATGTGCACATCACAGGTAAGTTTTTAAAATGAAAATTTGTTTCTCTTCAAATAAGCACATGCATCGTTAATAATGATGGGAACGCAAGTTCAAACCTCATATATACTGTTGAGAGTTTTATGCCTCCGCTGAAGATGTCGCTGGGGGAATCATTTTTTGGGTTGTCCGTCAGTCTGTCCTACGTCTGTGATAGGTTATCGTTACCGCGATAAGATCCCTTCAGCCGCTCTGAAGTTAAGTCAAACTTGCTCCAAGTATGTATAATGATGCAAAAATGAACAAATTATATTAAAGGGTCAAGAGGTCAAACTGTGGAAGTCACTTTCAGTAAAAATTCTGTTACCACACTAACTTCTCAACCAGTGATGGGATTTTGACCAAATTTGGTACAAGTATATATTATGATGCAAAGATGAACCAATTAGATTTTGGCATCAAAGGTCAGAGGTCATGACATGTAAAAATGTGATACTTGAGAACAGTTGAAGGGATTAAAATCAAACTTTGTACAAGTATTATAATGATATAATAATGTGGGCGGAAGCATATCGGTCGACATCGTGACGTCAGAGTGACGTTTTAGTTATCATCTCCGATATCCTTGTTATTGTTAAAAGTCAGGTGAACATCACATCATGGTTTTGTCCTGTGTCACATATGACAAGTTTCGACACTGTAAAAAAATATATATATATATATATAAATATATATATATATATATATATATATATATATATATATATATATATATATATATATATATATATATATATATATATAGAGAGAGAGAGAGAGAGAGAGAGAGAGAGAGAGAGAGAGAGAGAGAGAGAGAGAGAGAGAGAGAGAGAGAGAGAGAGAGAGAGAGAGAGAGAGAGAGAGAGAGAGAGAGAGAGAGAGAGAGAGAGAGAGAGAGAGAGAGAGAGAGAGAGAGAGAGAGAGAGAGAGAGAGAGAGAGAGAGAGAGAGAGACCCGTCCGCGAACCCTGAACATATTAAAGATGTAATTGAGAATGGAGTGATAGGGGTTGGGGGAGTGAGGAAGACAAGAGAAAGAATGAAAGAGAAAATGTCGATATTCCTGTGAACGATGCTGAAAGGACGTGTTATTGGTTTATCCTCCTCCAGCTCACCTCGCACTTCCTGAAATTCCCATTCTTTGGGCTCGGTTTTCATGATCGTCATTACATCTGCAGGGGTTTCCTTAGAAGCCGGTTACCGGCGACCCACAGCCGTCTACTTAGAGAAAAAATGTCAAAGGTCGCCGCCTACTTCAGCGCCGATTTTTCGTTTTTTTTTTTTTTTCAGTACCTGAAGCTGATGACCATGGATTTTCAGAGTATGGTGCAGATTACATTGACCTACTTGGTGGTCCGTTTTTTGAGAAAGGTGGTCAGCAGAAAGTTGTTGCTGAGTGGCAGAATTTTAAGTTTGAATTAAATTCATGGAAAAAACGTGCCTGCTGAAGTACTTTCATTACAATCTAACCTCACACCAACAGAATGGGTACTTAAACAAATCTTATCTAAGAAACAGGAGTACAAGCACTTTTACCCCAAACTGGTAGAGCTTGCAGAAATTTGTATGTCTCTGCCAGTTTCCAATGCATGGCCAGAACGGGGAGCCAGCGCCCTGAAGCGTATCAAGTCAAGAATGAGGTCAGCAATGAAAAATGACATGCTCGATGCCTTGTTAACAATCTCAATCAATGGTCCTACAGTTGGCTCAAATGATGCTGAACTCCTGATCCGAAAATGTGTACTTGACTGGCGTAGCCAAAAACCTCGACGGAAGCTCCCAAATCAACGACTTGTTAGTGTACCATCAACTTCGTTTGCATGTCCCCAAATTCTCTTGACTGATGACTTGCCTGTCGAATCATAATTGTCCCCTCTGAAAATGAAGCAGTGCGACAATTTAATGTAGAAGACATTTCATCTGATAGTGACAGTGACTCCAATTGTGTTGCTTAACTTGCAACACGCCAGTAACTTGCAACAACACGCCAATAACAAGGATATCGGAGATGATAACTAAAACGTCACTCTGACGTCACGATGTCGACCGATATGCCTCCGCCCACATTATTATATCATTATAATACTTGTACAAAGTTTGATTTTAATCCCTTCAAACACTGTTAAACAGAACTGTAAACATCAGCTTCAAGAATTTACACAGAACATATACAATTTGTTCTTTGCTTGGGAACGTTTCTTCATCCCAAATACATTTTAAGTTTACTAACTTTCAATCATTGATTATCCAATTACATATAATGTCATTTGTTCATTCCTGCTAGAATAATATCATAAAGATATTGGATATGTTTGCAACTGAAAATAGACTGTGAATTCATGGCTACTTTGATCCTGAAATTTGGACAACATTGTTTTGAAAGTTGAGGATGTAGAATGTTTGCAGCACAAAAATATCTAATAAACTTTTTGAATGTGAAATCTCATTTATGAATTAATTTTTCTTTCTATAAAACATATTGTTGTGGATTCTCATCACTCCGGCTTGTGGGCGACCGATTTTAGCTAATTCGCGGCCGTACGCGCCGACCGATCGTGGCAATCCGAGTCGCAGCTTTCGGATCAACGCCGAAATCCAGCTACGGGTGTGTTTTTAACCACACCGTAAATCAGCCAACTCTTCTGAACACCCGCGACAGGGTTGATCGCCGAATTGTCGATTTACCTAAGTATTCGCGCAGACAGAAATGCCGGTGATTTACACCTCGACGGGACCCGTACGGACACGAGCTGCTTTACGCAGCTCGCGCCGTTTGCAATTGCCGAGCGGTTTATTATCGCCAAGCCCCGTCGGACTCTATTATCTTATCGGCTATTAAAAGCCAGCTATTATTCCGAACGCAATTACGGCAGCTCAATGGAGGAAGGGACGCAGCGAGCAGGTGTATCTTCAAACAATGACATTTATTTTACACATATGCACATATACAAGCACGTATGCAGTCAATGAAGCAATGGGGGTAAGGGAGAGGACACGAGCAAGAAGAACATACAGCCGTTGTCTATTTATTATGTACACTTATAACAATTCTACTTATAGACAAGGTGCCACAGACTTCCATGCAAAAACCCGGAAAGAAAAAGAGAGGGAGAACAGGGCCCGTAGGCCTTTAATGTTCCGCGGAGTTGTGGAGACTGCAGGAGCTCCGCGAGACCGCGCAGGTTAGCTGCCACCCTCATGGTGACTCGCTGGGCGACCCTCGAGGTTTCGTCGTCAACACGACAGCTGGCGTGGCGACTCGGTTGGTCCAGGCCTAGCCGTGCGGCCTGGTCGATCGGGCCGAGCCGACGACGCCTCAGAGGAGCAAACGGGCCTTGCTCTTTTGGAGTTGATGCTCTCTTAAGAGCCCGCTCACTCCTCAGCGTCGCTCGGACCGTCCCGGGGCCCGATCACCTCGGACCGTTATGTCGCTGTCTGGCGACTTCTCGCCGGCTGCCTCCACTGACCAACAGACCTGCACTGGACTCGAACCTCTCCCGGACTCCAAGCTCCGCTGCGCTCTGACGAGTAACAGCCCTGCACTGGACTTGAACTGGAACTGGCGCTCTCCACCCCGACTCCGAACGAACTGCACTCGACTTCGAACCCAGACTCCAGCTCGACTCCGCTCGACTTCCACTCTGAGCTCCACTCTGAACGAACCCAACCACGACTTCCAGGGGGCCGAGGCCCCGCCTTTTATAGGGTTTGGGGGGGGGGGCGTTTGGTCTTTCACCGATGACCCTTCACCCCTCTGCTGGCTGCGCCCATTTTGTCATTTTGATCCAATCTTGCCGTCCTGCCGTGGAGAAAGCGGACGTGGTAGAGATCACCGGCCCTCGCCCCGACGAGGGAGTCCCCGCGTCTGTCGGCGGAGATGCCGCTCGTCCATGGAATGCCGTTGCTGGTGAAAAGATGGCGGCGTCTGTGGAGATGAAGGTGAGGAGACGTTGTTTGTTTGTTGATGTTGTGAGGGGATGTTGGCGGTTGTCGCGAAGGTGGTGAGGAGATTTTGGCGGATGTTGGTTAAGGTGGTGAGGAGATGTTGGCGGTTGTTGGTTAAGGTGGTGAGACGTTGGCGGTTGTTGGTTAAGGTGGTGAGGAGATGTTGGCGGTTGTTGGTTAAGGTGGTGAGGAGATGTTGGTTAAGGTGGTGATGAGATGTTGTTTAAAATAGCGATAGAAAAGAATAATACTACCTCAAAGATGCACAGCCCGGCTCACGAATAAATCCCGTTAGACATCGGTGGGGAAACCTATCTGGACACACACTTATCGACAAAACTGATCTTCGGGGAACCTGAATGGTGTTCTGTGAATTTCCACAACCGTAACAATAGATAGTGACTCAGATTCCCAAAGGACTTGATTTTAATACTAAAGATTGATTGAAATATTGTTTACCGGTATATGAGTTTGTCATTGGTTTGACAGCAGAAATGCAAGATGAATATAACTCCGAGAATGTTTTGTATAGATCTCAAAAATATCACACTTCCTTGATTACTGGAATTAAATAATATCACTATAAGTCTATTACTTCAATCAAACTTTAGATCCTGATGTATACAGAATTTTCAGTGTTAATAGTTTGGCTTGCACATTTCATCCAACATTATGATAATCTAATCCTTCGTGCTCACACCATTCATACAGCAAACCCTGAACACTCACAGAAGTGAAATGGAATATGGTTTCCTTAATGAATGCTAGTTCATCGACACTATTATTATGTAACACACTTACTTCAGATTGCTCACTGTACTCCACCATGTGCAGTATCATCTCCCTATTAAGAACTAAGGTATGACGCAAATGTTGCTAAAATGCCTCTCTTTTAAAGTGCTTAGATACTCCATCTTCCAGACACCTTGGTGTGCCCTAAACCATGGCCTTAAATTAATGAACCCTGTTTAAAAGCTGCTTGAACTAATGATACAGTCAAGCTGAATTTCAGTCAACCAATCAGTCAGTCAGTATTATAATGCAACCACATCCAGTATAGGCCTAACCACCTGTTTTTTGTGGAGTTTTCCACCCCAACAGCATGATAATATGAGAACTATTTCATGTCAGAAATCATGCGAGAATGCATCTCCAGCCATCGAGGATCCTCCGGCTTCAGGGCTCGCCTCGGGCCCTGGACCCCGGCCATACAGCTGCGCTCGCTTCGCTTGCGGTGATGGTAACTTGCTACTTTTTAATGGTAGCCTCTCACTCCAAAAAATAAGGAAACCCCTGCATCTGTGGAAGAACAGACCTTGCTACAAAAATGGCCACCACATGGGGACAAAATGTCAACATCTTTGGTATGTTTTTGAAATTAAAACCTTTTTGGTTGGGTTGTTTGTTCCTATCCAAGCGCAGAGTTCTGGTTTCTGGAATCTTGTGTAGATAAATTAGTGTGGTGTTCGCGCAGGCAAGATGGGCAGAATGGCCTCCACCTGTGTTAGATTTCCTTGTAAATCTCAGGTTGATCTCTCAATTTCAGTGGTTGTTGGTTTATTGTCTCATCAGGTTCTTGGAACACTAAAGTCACTGACGATGCTGGTACTAGATGGAATGCAGGTATAAGCTTCTCCATGAACATGTAATGTTGTTTATTACTGTGGGACATCATTAAATGTAGTGGATTTATTGATGAGGAAAGGGTAATCTATCAGACAAGTTATGTGGTCTTACATTGTTCAAATAGTCTGACAAAGTTGGCTCTTTAACATTTTGGAACTATTCACCAAGTTTGCTTGTAATTGGCGAGGAATGACATCCTGAGATGTTCGTGAATGATTGACTAATCAGAAAGGTTTAAAGCTCACTTTTTGAACAATGAAAACAGGATATCACTGAAGCAAATAGAGTGCAACAAAAGTATTTGTAGCAATGTTAAAAACATTTGAAGATGATAAAAGCCGTCAAAAAGGCACGTGGATTAACCCTTGATACCTGCCATTCGGGGAGGGACCCTGCACATTTCTCCCAAGCCTCATAAAATGGCTTGATGGGACAAGCCATACATTCACACTTAAAAACTAAGCTTTGACATCCGGTTCAGGGTTCCTCCACGTACAGGTAGGTTCCACAGGTGCTTTTTCCAAATGAATTAAAGCTAAGTTTTTCGAACCGGATCCATCGTGTTTTTCTGTCATATTTCATCTCTATGCTATTTGTATTTTCCCAGAATTTTCCCAGATACATCCCCAGAAGGCTTCTTCTGGAATCCTCCTGAGCTCCGTCGTGGAGACCATCAAAAGGGCCGTGCCATCAGGAAATCAGGTCCCCTTGATCAACCCCTTGAGCTTGGGGAGTAGGAAAAAAATCACAAGGGGCCAAGTCTGGCAAATACTGGGGTTGCTCTGGAGTTGGCACGTTCCTCTCCGGCAGAAACTGTCGGATGCTCAGGGCACTGTGAGCAGGGGCGTTGTCTGGATCGGTGGAGCATCCAGGTGTTGTTCTCCCACAGATCCCTCCTCTCGTTCCAGACTGATCTCATAGGGTGTCGGAGGATCACTTTGTTCACGTATTGATTCACTGTTTGACCCTGAAGTAGAAACTCGAAGTGGACGATGCCCTTGATGTCAAAAAAAACGCGATGAGCATCACCTTCACCTTCGACATCCTTACTTACTTTGGTCTTGGTGATGCCGGACTTTTCCAATGACGACTCTGCCATTTGGTCTTGGGATCGCATTCAAATATACACGATTCATCACCAGTAATGACTCTCCCGATCAGGTCTGGATCGTCCTCGAGGCGCTCGATAATGTCCTGACAGACAGTGACTCTTTGCTGTTTCTGGTCCTCAGACAACAGCTTGGGGACCGTCTTTGCGCACACCTTGCGCATTTGGAGATTTTCAGTGATGATGATTCAGACATTGTCCTTGTTGATGGGAAATTCCTCAGCAATCATCCTCACCATGAGTCGATGATCTACGCGCACCATCTGCTTCACACACTCAATATTGTCCGCTGTTCTGCTCGTTGAAGGTCTTCCAGACAGGAGATAATCTTCAACCTCCTCCTGTCCCTCTTTAAACCTCTTATCCCATTCAAATGCACATGTACGTGACATCGTTTCTTCGCGTTAGACTTGCTGCAGCATCGCGAAGGATTCAGAAGATGTTTTGCCAAGCTTGGCAAAAAACTTCAGATTGGCTCTCTGCTCACGACTCATAGCGCGACAACTCAGACTAGGCAACGTGTAAAGCACGACCTGTAAAAAAAACTCACACAATGAGCGTGGTCAACCATCACCAATCATATATATTGCTGGAATGTTGCAAAAGACTGTGACGCAACCCGTTCATTCAAGATGTGTAAGTGGAGCACACAGCAGGCTCAGTCCCGTTACTTTTTAGACGGACCTCGTACGTACGTGACCATTTGCTTAACTCTGCTATTCGGTTCATGTGCATGGGGATAAAAAAAACAACACTCATCGAATGACACTCAACAAAACAGAACAAGGTAGAACGGCACTCGGTGGAGCGCATACCACACCTCCGCCAGGCTGAACAGTTTACGTTTTCTATTGCACCAACATGCTGGATTGAAATCGAAATTGAATCAGCTTGTTCTTGTCACCGAACCAACTCTAATCCACATTTGTTTTGTCATCACTCGTCCACGTTTTGAGATTGCACGCTATGTGCAGTTCCTAAAGAGAGTGTACACTCCATTTCAAAATTTTCACCTTTTGTTACCGTATAGCCTGGAATTACATCACATTAAATCAGACTTTTCCCAACTTTATTTACACATCGTAACCCACAACTTCCAAGTGAAAAACAAATTCTGCAAAATTTCCAAAAATTAATTAAAAATACAAAACTAGAATATCTTCATTGGATAATTGTTCACCCCCCTGATGATGGCAATTGTGCATTCGCTCAGGTGTAACCAATCACCTTAAAAATCACACACCAGGTTAATTGGCCTCCACACGTGTTAAATTGAAGTGATTCTCATGAAAATTGACAATTGTAGAAATTTTGACCTATGTTGACCTCAACAATAGTTGGTGGTTGAATTTGATGACCTGATATGGAGGAGGAGGACATGGGGACCATACTCTGTGCAGAACGTTGGTGCTGCTCAAGCAGTCTCCTTGGCTATTGGGCACAATCCTGGACGGGTCGCCACTCCGACACAGTCTACCAGCATGCTGGCACTCATTTTGCCGACCTCAGAAGGATGACAGGTTGAGTAAACCCCACCTGGTATTAATTCAACAGCTGAGCAGGATTTGAACTCAGCACCCTCGGATCCAAAGCCCACCACCCAAACCATCAATCCAATACCAGACATTTACGCCCCCCCCCCCGCCCTTTCCTTTCCTTTTACCCTTTCTCTATTTTTCCCTTCTGGATCGTGTTTTAAACCTGCTTTTAATGATTTTACATCGTTTTTTTATCCTTTCCTAATTCCCAATACTGGGATTGGAATCTGCTATGGAGATCCTGTTAAGAATTCAAGTCAATCAGATTAAAAAAAAAGAAGATTTCAGAAATTTAACCTATGTTGACCTTTTGGCGGATGTTGACTTCAAACATATTTGGTGGTTGAATTCAATAAGGTGACATGAAAATTCTCTTCAAACTTCAAGCCAATCAGTTGAAAATTGAAAATGTTAGAAAATTGGCCTATGTTGACCTTTGGCCAATGTTGACCTCAAAACAGTGACTGCTACATCACATGGTCATGTAACATGTGGTAAAGTTTCAATTTCCTCTGCTGAACGGTTTACAATGGACGCTCTTAACAAAATGCAGACATGTATGATGTACGTACATGAACGATTGTTTGATGTGGCTTTTAGCTTTGAGAGCGCAGAGTAAAAACAAAACCCAAAATCTCTTTCATTCGGACACTATTATTTTGCCTTCGACCTGTACTTGCTGGACATCGCTCCTTTTCCTCTTTTTTTTTTTCTTTCCTTTTCCATCATCTTCATTGAAGAAGATGCTTCTTCCTTTTAAAGCTTTTGAAAACCATCAAAATGCTTCATTTCCCCTCCTTCCCTGGCATCAGCATGCAATGTGTTCTTCATTATGATTTATTCTTCCTATTCTTCTTCACAAGGTATATTTTGCAAACTTGTCTTCTGGTGGAAATGCTGCACTCGTGTCGTTGCATGCAGTTCTGTGCTCTGCCTGGAACACAAGCATCATCCCAACTGACTGGAAGAAGGGCCTTGTTGTCCCTCGCTGGAAAGGGAAGGGTGATCGCCACGACTGCAACAACTACCGAGGGGTGACGCTTCTCTCAGTTCCAGGCAAGGTCTTTGCTCGGATAATTCTTGATAGGGTTCGCCACCATCTGCTTGAGAACCAGCATCCAGAGCAGTCAGGCTTTATACCAAAGAGGTCAACGATTGACCGTGTCCTTGCTCTTCGGGTCCTCACCTTGCTAGTTTCTGCAGGGGCTGTTTGCAGCTTATGTTGATCTCTGTAAAGCATTTGATTCAGTGAATCAGGATGCCCTCTTGAGGATTCTTGGTCTTCGTGGGGTGCTACCAAAACTGATCGACCTGATGTCTGAGCTATAATCTGGTACTGAGAGTACTGTGAGATGTGGTGGCACCATCTCTGACTTATTTCCAGTTGTCACTGGAGTTCGTCAGGGGTGTGTACTGGCCTGCACACTTTTCAGCACTTCTATGGACTGGATTCTGGGGAGGATATCAGAGAGATCAAGCTGCAGTGCATTGTTTGGGAATGTCAAGATCTCTGACCTTGATTTCACAGATGATGCAGTCATCTTTGTGGAGACTCTGGATATCCTTTTGGGGGCCCTCGAGGTGATGAATGAGGAGTCGGATCCGCTGGGATTACGGGTTTCCTCGGTCAAAACTAGGATCCAGGCTTTCCATGACATCTTGGATGCCGTTGTCCTGTCTGTGTCTGTTTGTGGTGAGGATGTTGAGGTCACGGAAAGTCACTTACCTTGGCAGTGATATTCATATCTGCTGGTTGTGAGCCAGAGGTCAACAGACGTTTGGGTCGGGCCTGGGGAGTCATGGATTCACTGGATCATGGGGTGTGGCACTGCCGCTACCTGTGCGGGAGGACAAAAGTCCGAGTCTTCAGGTCCTTGGTGCTTCCAGTCTTGCTCGATTGATGTGAGACTTGGACTCTGACCAGGTATCCGAGACGGAGACTTAATTCCTTTGGTACCAGGTCTCTTTGAAGAATTCTTGGCTATTGCTGATTGGACTTTCTGCCCACTGAGCGGTTGCTGAGAGAGATTCAAATGAGATTTGTTACCTCCATAGTCCGTGAGCATCAGCTGCGGCTGTATGGACATGTGGCTCGTTTTCCTGATACTGATCCTGCTCACCAGATTCTCTCAGCGAGGGAGCCTCGTGAGTGGAGGAGGCCAACGGTCCGACCACGTGCCTCGTGGTTGCAGTAGGTTAATCAGCATCTCAAGGAGATGGGGATTGGCCTGGCATCTACCTGGGGGATGGCCAGATTTCCCTTGGAGTACTGGCGGAAAGTGGACGCAGCGACGTGCTGCTCCGGCGCATGCTCCCATACCTGTTCGGACCTGTCTCTCACCGAAGGGCTCGTCGGGTTGGTCTGCCATGCTTTCTCTGGTTCCAACAGCACGACCATTCTCTGTGCCTTCAACAACAATTCCTTCCTCTCATCCAATGATCTTTTTCTCAGAAATTGAGGTACAGTTGGCAGAGGTTCTCTGTGCACAGTTAAATCTCCTCGCCTTCTTTTATAATGTCAAATCCCTTATTCAGTTCCACCTCCTCCTCCCACCAGGACATGTCCTACCAACTCGTGCCCCCCCTTGTGGCCGACGAAGACCTAAATCCGGCACCACTAAATCTGCATGAATTCAGCACTACTCTGAAGTATCACTCATTCCGATATACCTGTACAGGAGCAATGATTTGGCACCACTCCTTCCTTCCGCACGTCCTCCATAGCAACACTCTTTTGAAGAAAAAAAAAAATTTTCTGCGTGACTCCTTCAATCGACTCATTCGTCACGTCATTGTCCGTTAACTCATTCGCCTCGTCGAGTTGGATTTCACGAGGAAGAAGAAGATTCCTCCACACGTGGGTTCGAGTTTGTGAGGTAACATCATGTTCGTTTATCAACACCATTCGCGGTTTCCATCGTTACGGTGAAGGAACTCACGTGTTCGATCCCAAATCTCCGGTGAAACTCTCACAATGTCCATCTTCATATCTGATTCACTCACACACCACAAACCACGTTCCATCACCAAACCATCCCTCGAGTCGTCTTCACGATGCGGCGTCAGGGAGGAACAAAGGAACACGAGGAACGAATGAGGGAACGAATAAATATCGAATGACCTGAAACAGAACGTTTCACTCTAACTCAGAGAGAGGAAAATCGACAGCAGAAGAAGAAGTAGTAGCAGAAGAAGAAGAACCCTCCGTCTGTCCAACACGAAACAGAAACATGAATGAGAAACGAAGAAATGAGAGAAGGAATAATCCCAGTGACGGACACGAGGGTTGTTTGGTCTGTTCGTTGTTGTTTGTTTCTTGTCCTATTGAACACTTGTGGTGAATGTCCGATAAATGTGGTTCCTTCATTATGATTTATTCTTCGGGTATATGATTTATTCGGGGTCCGGGTGTTCCATGGAGTCGGTGGAGGATTGTTGAGAACACCACAGGACGAGTTCTTGGGATGTTTCACTCTCCTCCGGACTCGGTGATCCATTGTTACCACGAATCGGATCTGTTTAAATATCTCAAAAATGAGTGTGTGTGTGTGTGTGTGTGTGTGTGTGTGTGTGTGTGTGTGTGTGTGTGTGTGTGTGTGTGTGAGTGTGTGTGTGTGTGTGTGTGTATATGTATATATATATATATATATATATATATATATATATATATATATATATATATATATATATATATATATATATATATATATATATATATATATATATATATATATATATATATATATATATATGTGCGTGTTGTAAAGGTCAAGCTGTTTTTTTTGTATACCTTGTCGAGGCTCGTGTGAGAGCGAATACACAACTCACAGCAAGGGGGGGGGCATGAGACAGGAGGGGAGGGAGTGGGAAGGACAAAATAGTGGGGAACAGAGACATTTGGAGATCAGTGGAAGGGAGAGGGATGTGACGGGGAACATGGGGAAGAGAAGATGGACATTACAGGGACTTTCAGGAAGGAAAGCAGGGAATTTGAAGGAGGTGGGCTTGGGTGGATTATCGGGGGTAGAAAAGATCGAGGATTTAGATGGGGGAAGATAAGAGGTGGTGGTGAACAGCTGTTTTGAAGGCCTGGAGGGAAGAATGGGAATGAATAGAGTGAGGGAGTTTATTCCAAAGGCGGGGAAAAAGAGGAATGAAAGAGTGAATGTGAGCAGTGATTCGTGATTTTGGTAGTTTTACCAGAAGGGGGTTGTTGGCGGACCTTGAGCGCCCTGCGGAAATGTGGTGGGGACAAATCACAGAGAGAGCAGGGGGGGGCGAGGCTGGAGAGGAGACGGTACAAGACAGAAAGACCACCGACCAACCGGCGGTGATTTAGTGAGAGGCCCAAAGACAGCCTCATTCCGGGAGATGCCAGTGATCCGAAATGCCTTGGTTTCTCCAGCATGAAGCCGAGAAAGGTGGGAGGCAGGAGCACCAGCCGAGAGGGGAGAGGAGTTCTCCATCAGGCTGCAGACAAAAGCTTTGTAAGTGGTCAGGAGCTCAGGTGGGCCGAGGAAGGACCTTGCACAACGGAGGATTCCCAGTCGGCGACTGGCTTTGGAGGCCAGGTCTGAAATGTGGCTTTCCCAGGAAAGCTCATGGCAGATAGTGAGACCCAGAAGCTTGAAAGAAAGGACTTCTTCCAAAGGATTGTTGAGAAAGTGGATGGGGGTTTTTCTAAACGGTCCTTTCGGAGAGACATCGTGAGTGTGAGATTTGTCCGGATTGAAAGACATGTTCCACGTGTTGGACCAGTTTGTGATTTTATCCAGATCAGCAGTGAGGGAAGAAGCTGCTGCTTGCTGGTCTGAGGGATGACCGATGGTACGGCAGAGGGTGGAGTCATCAGCAAAGAGATATAGAGGATTTTCCAGAGAGTCGGAGAGATCATTGATGAAAACCAGAAAAAGAACAGGGCCCAGAACGCTGCCTTGAGGAACTCCAGCCTGGACAGGAAGGGGGGGATGAAAGAACTCCATTTAGGACCACACGTTGACTGCGACAGGAGAGGAAGTCTGCGAGCCATGAGTGGAGATGGCCTTGGATACCATAGGAAGAGAGTTTGGTGAGCAGGACAGGGTGCCAGACTGTGTTAAAAGCACGTGATATGTCCAGGCATACGGCTCGGATTTCCTGTCTGGCATTGAGGGCTTCCATCCATTATTGGGAGAGCAGAAGCAGCATATCCAGGGTAGAGTGACCTGGTCTGAAACCAAATTGATGATCAGAAATCAAGCCATTGGAGAAGAGGAAGGATTTGATGTCTGAAGCAATGATGGATTCCATAACCTTGCTGATGATTGGGAGAAGGCTGATTGGTCTGCAGTTGCAGGGATCTGTTTTTGCACCTTTTTTGTGCAGGGCAGTGATGTTTGCTGATTTCCAAGCAGATGGCAGATGGCCTTGAGCAATTGAGAGGGTGAATAGAACAGAGAGAGGGTGAGCAAGAGCAGAAGAGCAGGCTTTGAGGACACGTGGGCTGATGCCGTCTGGACCGGTTGCAGAATCTGAGTCGAGGTTTGACAGCAAGCTCTCCACCTTGTCAGGAGAAAAGGACACAGAGTCCAGGGACAGTTGGGTGCGACTGGGTAAGGTGGGTAGAAAAAGTGATGGGTTTTGGACACAAGATTTAACTGCAAACACCAAGTTTAGGCATTCAGCTTTTTCACGTGCAGTATAGGCAGTGCTGCCATTTGAGGTAAGGGAGGGGATGGAGGGGGAACATACACCAGAAACAGATTTGATTAGACGCCACCAGGATTTTGAGGAGGGAGAGAGGTTTGAGAGTTCAGACTTGAGATGAGAAAGATGTTGTTTTCTAGCTCTCCTGAGGGTAGATACACACTTGTTCCGAGCTTTATGGAAGGAACTGAGATTGCCCTCAGTTGGGTTTGCTTTCCATGAGGCAAAAGCAAGTTGTTTCAGGACAACTGCCTCACCACAAGCTTCAGTGAACCAAGGGCGGGAGGAACGTTAGGATAACTGAAGACGAGAGGGGATAAATCTGTGCATGAGGGAGAGCAAGTTTCTTTGAAAGAATTCCCAGGAAGAGTTGATGTTGGAGAAAGTCGAGATAGGAGGACAGTCTATGAGTTTGAGGGCTGCTTGGAGACCCTGCCAGTCGGCTTGAGTGAAATGCCAGAGTCGACGGCGGTGAGGTAGTTCTCTGATAATAGCCAGAGAGATGTCCACTTTGACAAGGACGTGGTCAGAAGAACCGATTGGAGTGAAGGAAGAGCAGCAGATATTGTCAGGGAAATTTGTCAAAATCAGATGCAGAAGAGATGGAGTACCATTGGTTGAGATCCGGGTGGGGAAGTTGACCGATTGAGTCAGTCCCAATGAGTCGCAGAAAGCTTTTGCTGAGATGCCATGACAGGTGAGAGAGGTACTCACACCTAGCCAACTGGCATGATGACAATTGAAGTCCCCACATATGAGGGAGAGAGTCTGGATGAGAAGGTAGAAGTTGGTCCATGTTTTCAGATAGTGAGGTGTAGATGGAGTCATCACTGTTTGGTGGACGGTACAGTACACATATAAACATGAGGTGGGAGTTGAGAGGAAGCCGTAGCCAGAGGTATTCCTGGGGGTGTGGGGGAGTGAGGGCAGTGCATGGAGAGTGAGGAATAGAGTCTTTGATGAAGAGAGTAACTCCTCCACCAGGGCGATGCTCAGGTCTGTCAAACCGGAGGAGGGAGTAAACAGGGAGAGATACTTGGGAGTCAGACACGTCTTGGGGGAGGAAAGTTTCTGTTAGGCAGATTATCTCTGGTTTGTCAGTGGCAACCTGTATGGAAAGATCTGAAAGGTTTGAGCGAAGGCCCCGGATATTTGAGGTCCATACTTTTAATGAAGAGGTAGGGGAGGAGGCTTTGGGTGCAGGAGGTAGGAGAGGGGGAGGGTAGGACAAGGAACGAGGGGGGGAGGTAAGGAGTGTTGTTGAAAGAGTGAGTGGGATTGCAGAATAGCTAGGGGAGGGGGCCGAATGAGGAGGAGAAAAGGCTCTGTGGTGCTGGGGGAATGGGGGGACAAGAGAGGGGGAGGAAGGCAGTTGAGGATTTGAGGAGGTGGAGTGAAGACATGGAGGTGAGAGGGCAGTGGAAGGAGGCAGCTTTGTGGATGGGAAGGGGAGCAACTTTGGGAAGGATGAGTGAGGGGATGAATGGTGGGAGAAAGTTGAGGGAGAGTTTTTGAGAGAGGTGAGAGGGAGGCTTGGAGGGAGAAGAGTGGGATGGTTGCTTTGAGAATGAGGGGTAAGAGGAGTGAGTTGGCACTGAAATTGGAAAAAAGAATGGTTGATGGAAAAAGAACATTCATAGCAAACTGGGGTTTTTAATAGTTTTAGGTCAGTTATGCGATTAAACACATTTCTTGAGGGATGCAATAAAGACGAATTCAGAGAATGCAGAGAAGAAATGCTGTAACAGTTGGATTTTTTAGGCAACGTGTGAAGGAAAGGTCGAATTGAGAGCAGGCTGTTTAAATAGCAGAAGAGTAGTGCATTCTGATACAGTAAAGAGTACCACACGTGTGAAAGAGGAAGATGAAGCATTATAAGAGATCGTTTTTGTTATTATTATTAATGTTTGAGAGAGTTTTCAACAGATAGGTCATGGAAGTGTTGTAGAAAAAAAAAATCGAGGAACAAGAAGAGGAGATGAAGAAGAAGAAGAATTGGAGAAAGGTAGCGTTTTTTTTTTAAAGATAAGAATTGAGTGATTAGTTGGGATGGGGGATGTTAAGAAAGTGGGAAAGATAGAAATTGAAGATAATGGGGAGAAAAAACAAATAAACACGATCGTACACCGACGGGAACAAAGGGTGGGCCTCAGTCCTCAAGGATAGGCCTCAAGCACCCAGTAAGAACAAGTTCGACGAAATCTCACAAAATAGCACGATTTTTGAAACAAAACCGAACTAGGAACACACAGTAACATGTAGGTGAGAAAATAAACAGTTAAAACGGGACAGATAACGACCAGAAACTTAACTTTGAGATCGTCAGCAGGGAGCCCCCAAGGAGACCTGCCAATGCTCCAAACCCAGAACCAGAACCCAGTGTGTGTATGTACGTGTGTGTGTATGTGTGTATGTGTATGTGTGTGTATATATGTGAATGTGTAAGTGCGTGTGTGTGTATATGTGTGTGTACGTGCATGCGTGTGTGTTGTAAAGGTCAAGCTGTTGTGCATTGTTGTTACCCTGCGTCGGTGAAGTGAAAGGTCGGGTGAAGCAATTGGTTCATGTCTGTCCGTCCGTCCGTCTCATCAGTTTGTGATGGAGGAACCGCTTATTCAAACCGAATATCATATTTGGAACATGATTTTAACATCCTCTTCACTGATGACTCCACCCTCTGCCATTACACACCCTCATCCTTCAGACAGGCAGCAGCTCTTTCCCTCTCTGCAGATCTGGATAAAATCACAAGCTGGTGGAGCATATGGAACATGTCCTTCAACCTTGACAAATCTCACACTCTCACTATGTGTAATGTACTCAATGGATAGGGACGAAGCCTCTGAAGTGGGAACATCAGGTTTATTCCCGGCCACAGGCACAGCACGGTAACATTGCCGGGTCACATGACTCTCCTTAACCACGCCCAGGTGCACCCATGTATGTATGCATTATAAACTACTGATACATCTCACCTACCCCCTTCCCCCCCCCTTTTTTGTTGTTTTTTACAAATCAAGACGCTCAGGAAGCTCACACATACCAGCTGATCTTAGGGCTAGTGGAGGGCTGTCCTTGCTCACAACTGCTGTGGGTTTCTCAATGAGGGATACATGGTCGGGAAGGAGTTCATGTACATTGATGGGTGAAAAGATTTCATGAGGAAACACTTCAGGTTCAAACACAGGTGATATTGATACAGAAGTGGGTGACAAAGGCACTTGAGCCGGTTCAATGTTTGGCTCCCCATAATGTAACCTGAGTTGGTCAACATGTTTACGTATGTATCTACCATCACCGAACTTCACACGAAACATCATTTCACCAATGTTATCGATAATGATGCCAGTTAACCAATTGGTTCCACATCCGGAGTTCAACACGTACCACAGGATCAATGATCTGGAAGTTGCGGTATACAGACGTTTGGTCGTGATGACATTTCTGTGGATACTTGTTATTCTCGATCTCGACGTTACGTCCTGGTGCACTAATGATAACCGTGTTGTTAATTCACGACCCATCAGAAGCTTGGCAGGTGAGCGACCGGTGGTTTGATGTGGTCTGGTGCGGTAGTTGAGCAACACATGAGCTAGACGAGATTGAATGGAGCCTTCCTTGACGTAGGTTAGACCATTCTTGATGATCTGAACAGCACGTTTGGCCTGACCATTACTGGCACGTTTCGTGGGGGCAGATGTGTAATGCTTAATGCCATTCATTTTACAAAAGTTCTGAAACTCTGAACTTGTAAATGATGATCCATTATCTGATACAATGGAGTTTGGAATACCATGTTGCATCAACATAGTATGTAGAGCTTCAATTGTTACAACAGAGGATGAGGATGGCACCACGAGAGCTTCAATCCATTTGGAGTGGGCATCAACGATGATAACAAAAAGCTTCCCTTGAAATGGACCAGCATGGTCGATGTGAAGTCTTGACCATGGTTTTGATGGCCACGATCACGTGGCCAATGGAGACTGGCTGTGTCTTGGCATGGGCTTGACAAGTGTAACAATGGCGTGCACTTGTCTCGATGTCACTGTCCAAACCAGGCCACCAAACATGGGCTCGGGCAATAGTCTTCATGGTGACTATGCCTGGATGAGCATTGTGGAGTTCACTGATAATTTTCCCGCGGAGTTCAGGCGGAATTGCCACTCGGCTACCCCGAAGCAGGCAGTCTGCATTAATGGAGAGCCCATCCTTCCGGATGAAATACGGTTTCGCCCCTTCCGATAGTGATGCCCATTCAGCTGACATAACACAGCGTTTAATTTGTGATAAATCTGGATCGCTATTGGTAGCTTCCTGGATTGCTTCCTCCAGCCCATGGTTCACTGAAACTTGTAGCGAGGCAATTGTCCTGAAACAACTTGCCTTTGTTTCATGGAAAGCAAACCCAACTCAGGCTAATCTCAGTTCCTTCCATAAAGCTCAGAACAAGTGTGTAGCTACTCTCAGGAGAGCCAGAAAACAACAACTTTCTCAGCTCAAGTCTGAACTCTCAAACCTCTCTCCCTCCTACAAATCCTGGTGGTGTCTAATCAAATATGTTTCTGGTGTATGTTCACCCTCCATCCCCTGCCTTACCTCAAATAGCTGCACTGCTGCTCCCGCACGTGAAAAGGCTGAATGCCTAAACTCGGTGTTTGCATCAAAATCTTGTGTTCAAACCCCTCGCTTTCTGTACCCACCTTATCCAGTCGTACCCAACTGTCCCTGTTCTCCTGACAAAGTGGATAGCTCACTGTCAAACATCAACTCAGATTCTGCAACCGGTCCAGACGGAATGAGCCTACGTGTCCTCAAAACCTGCTCCTCTGCTCTTCCTCACCCTCAGTATGTTCTATTCACCCTCTCATTTGCTCAAGGTCATCTGCCATCTCCTTGTAAATCAGCAAACATTACTGCCCTACACCAAAAAGGTGCAAAAACAGATCACTGCAACTGCAGACCAATCATCAGCATTCTCCTAATCATCAGCAAGGTTATGGAATCCATCATCGCTTCAGACATTAAATACTTCCTCTTCTCTAATGGCTTGATTTCCCATCGTCAACTTGGTTTCACACCAGGTCACTCTACCCTGGATATGCTGCTTCTGCTCTCCCAACAATGGATGGAGGTCCCCAATGCCAAACATGAAATCAGAGCCATACCCCGAGACATATCTCATGCTTTTGAGACGGTCTGGCACCCTACCCTGCTCACCAAACTCTCTTCCTATGGTATCCAAGGCCATCTCCACTCATGGCTCGCAGACTTCCTCTCCTGTCGCAGTCAACGTGTGGCCCTAAATTGAGTTATTTCATCCCCTCTTCCTGTCCAGGCAGGAGTTCCTCAAGGCAGCGTTCTGGGCTCTGTTCTTTTTCTACTTTTAATCAGTGATCTCCGAACTCTATGGAAAATCCTCGTTATCTCTTTGCTGATGACTCCACCCTCTGCCGTAGCATCTGTCATCCCTCAGACCGGCAAGCAGCAGCTTCTTCGCTCACTGCAGATCTGGATAAAATCACAAACTTTCCAACACGTGGAACATGTCTTTCAATCCTGAAAAATCTCACACTCTCATTATGACTCTCCGAAAGGACCGTTTGGAACCCCCGCCCCCAGAATCCACTTTCTCAACAATCCTCTGGATGAAGTCCTTTCTTTCAAGCTTCTGGGTCTCACTATCTGCCATGATATTTCCTGGGAAAGCCACATTTCCAACCTGGCCTCCAAAGCCAGTCGCCGTCTGGGAATCCTCCGTCATGCAAAGTCCTTCCTCGGCCCACCTGAGTTCCTGACCACATACAAAGCTTTCGTCCGCAGCCTGATGGAGTACTGCTCTCCCCTCTGGGCTGGTGTTCCTGCCTCTCACTTTTCTCGGCTTCACGCTGTGAAAACCAAGGTATTTCAGATCATTGGTATCTCCCACGATGAGGCTGAGTCTTTGGGCCTCTCACTCTCTCACCGCAGGCAGGTCGGTGATCTTTCTGTCTTCTACCGTCTCCTCTCTGGTCTCGCCCCCCCTCCTCTGTCTGCGATTTGTCCCCCCCATATTTCCGCAAGGCGCTCAAGGTCCGCCAACAACCCCCTTCTGGGAAAACTACCAAAATCACGAATCACTGCTCACCTTCACTCTTTCATTCCTCTTTTTTCCGCCTTTGGAATAAACTCCCTCACTCTGTTCAATCCCACTCTTCCCTCCAGGCTTTCAAAACGGCTGTTCACCACCACCTCTTATCATCCCCCATCCAAATCCTCGATCTTTTATACCCCCGTTAATCCACCCCAAACCCACCTCCTTCAAATTCCTTGCTTTCCTTCCTGAAAGTCCCTGTATGTCCATCTTGTATACCCCGTGTTCCCTACCCCCATCCCTCTCTCTTCCATAGATCTCCTACTGTCGCTATTCCCCACTGTTTTGTCCTTCCCACTCCCGCCCCTCGTCTCATGCCCCCCTTGATGTGCGTTGTGTGTTAGCTCTCCCACGAGCCTCGACAAGGTATACAAAAAATAAAAAAAGAGGGGGAACAACTTCAATGTTGTACTGATGCTCCAGCTTACCTCGCACTTCCTGAAATTCCTGTTCTTCAGGCTCACGTTTCACAATGGTCATCACATCGACAGAGGAACAGAACTCGCTGTAAAAATGGCTGCCAGTGGGGACAAAAATGTGTATATCTGAGGTATGTATATAAAATGAAAATTTGTTATTCTTCAACTCAGCATATCCATCGTTCATAATGTTGGGAACGCAAGTTCAAATCCCATATTTACTGTTGAGAGTTTTAAGCCTCCAGCAAAGAAGTCACTGGAGGAATCATTTTTTTGGGAGTGTCCGTCTGGTTGTCCGTCAGTCTGTCCATACGTCTGTGATAGCTTTTTGTTAACTTAAGAACGGCTGAAGGAATCTTATCGCGTTCAGTCAAACTTTGTACAAGTATGTATAATGATGCAAAAATGAACCGATTCGATAAAGGGGTCAAGAGGTCAAAGAGTAGAGGTTCCTTGAGGTAAAAAAAATTCTGTTACCACACTAACTTCTGAACCAGTGATGGGATTTTGACCAAATTTGATACAAGTACATATTAGGATGCAAAGATGAACCAATTAGAATTTGGCATCAAAGGTCAGAGATCATGTCAGGTAAAAATATGATACTTGAGAACAGTTGAAGGGATTAAAATCAAACTTTGTATAAGTTTTATAAAGTGAGCGGAGGCAAATCGATCGACATCATGACGTCAGGAGTGCCGTTTTCATTATCATCTCCTTCCTTGTTATTGTTAAAATTCAAGTGAACATCACATCATGGTTTGTCCTGTGTCACAAATGGACAAGTTTCGACATTGTAAAAAATATATATATATATATATATATTGTTGTGGTTGACGAAATTCGCAAACCACCATTCAGGTCCCGTAGGTGAGATATCTCTGTAAGTATATGTGTAGTTAGCCCAAACCCGTTGTTTAGAGGGAATAAATGTCATTCATTCGGGCTGCGACCCTTCAAGATAGCCGTTTTTCTTTTACTATCTTTATTTTGGACCAACCGCCATTACTACCACCACAACCACCACCAACCGCATCTCGACAACCACAGCCACCACCAACCGCATCTCGACAACCACAGCCACCTTCTCCAGAACCGCCTTCACAACATCCACCTTCTCCACAACCGCTTTCACAACAACCACTTTAACCAAAACCGCCCAATCACACCACCATCACAACCGCCATCACATTTCCATCTCAGCACATGGTTGCCAGAAGCCTGGCATTCATCAAGGGAGAATGGACGACGGCCTCACCCCCTCCTCCCAAAGAATAACCCTGCGAGAGGAACAAAAAGCTCTGGAAAAGGCAAAAGAAAGGCCCCGATCCAGGAGAAAAAACGCCGTTCTTCTGGAAGTTTCCTGCGCTTGCTGGAAGAAGGGGCGGCGGCGAAACGTGGCAGCAGCAGCGCAGCAGCCAAGGCGGAGCTCGAGATATAAGGAGGAGGCGCAGGCTCTAGTGTGTGCGTACGCTGAGGTTTTTTGTCTCTCTCTGGGCTCTGCATTGCGCGCGCTTGCTGGATCGCGCGCGCTCTGGCTCTCTGGCGGCGAGCTCTCTGGGACGGTCATGACGAGAGCGGCGGAACGAGATTGAAAGCGCCGAGCGCGGAGCGAATCGGGCGAGTTGGAGAGGTGTGGCAGCGACAGAGAGAAGAGTTTCTGTTTCGGGCTCGGGCGCGTTGTGGCGGCGGCGAAGCGTGGCAGCAGCAGCGCAGCAGCCAAGACGGGTAGGCTCTGCCCGGTCTCGCGGCCCCAGGCCACGTCTGCCCCCTTGTAGTTGAGGGTGGCCTCTTCCTTTTTCTTTTGCTTTGGAGTATATGTGTTGTCGGCGCCGTCTGTGAAGTAAAACTGTGTAAATGTTGCCGTGTGCTCGCGTAGTCGGTAGTAGATCTGCATTGTGTTTCTCTTTTACATTTGCTTTTTGTGCATAATTGTTGTGTTACTTTTACATTTGCTTTTGGTGCATAATTGTTATAATTGTATATGTGTGCTTTCCGTTTGCCGCGGAATAAATGTGCTTTATGTTGAACTGTTTTTCCCGTTTCGCTTCATCTTTTCTTTAATTGAATCTCCATCTTACTTCACGTAGGGGGTTGGTCGTGGGCTAAATACGCCTGATAATTAATCGGAACCGTCGAGGTTGACGATAACACCGCTCGGTTATCCCGATAGTACGGAACGGGTCGCTTAAAGTGGCCCGTGTCCGAAGTCGACCTGCGGCGAGGTGCGATCGCCCGGCCTACCCTCCGTGTGGGTACTTAGGTAGGTCGAATTTGGCGAACAACCCTATCCCACGCGGGGGGCCGATTGGCACGATCGTGGTGAGGCCGAAAGGCCCACCCGTGACTAGTTCCCGGCGTTAGTCCGAGAGGGTCACGACGGGATTGTCCGTCCGGTGGGCGACGTGCCGCGATTCGAGTTACGTGGCCGCTCGCACGCCGGCGGGCGCGAATCCGCAACAATATATATATATATATATATATATATATATATATATATATATATATATATATATATATATATATATATATATATATATAAATATATATATATATATTCACCCTGAACATATTAAAGATGCAATTGAGAATGGAGTGATAGGGGTTGGGGGAGTGAGGAAGACAAGCGAAAGAATGAAAGAGAAAATGTCGATATTCCTATGTACGATGCTGAAATGACGTGTTATTGGTTTATCCTCCTCCAGCTCACCTTGCACTTCCTGAAATTCCCATTCTTCAGGCTCTTTTTCATGATCGTCATTACATCTGTGGAAGAACAGACCTTGCTAAAAAATGACCACCACATGGGGACAAAATGTCAACATCTTCAGTATGATTTTGAAATTAAAACCTTTTTGATTGAGTTGTTTGTTACTATCCAAGCACAGAGTTTTGGTTTCTGGAATCGTGTGTAGATAAATTAGTGTGGTGTTCGCGCAGGCAAGATGGGCTGAATGGCCTCCACCTGCGTTAGATTTCCTTGCAAATCTCAGGTTGAACTCTCAATTTCTGTGGTTGTTGGTTTATTGTCTCATCAGGTTCTTGAAACACTAAAGTCACTGACGATGCTGGTACTAGATGGAATGCAGGTATAAGCCTCTCCATGAACATGTAATGTTGTTTATTACTGTGGGACATCATTCAATTTAGTGGATTTATTGATGGGAAAGGGTAATCTATCAGACAAGTTATGTGGTCTTACATTGTTCAAAGAGTCTGACAAAGTTGGCTCTTTTACATTTTGGAACTATTCACCAAGTTTGCTTGTAATTGGCGAGGAATGACATCCTGAGATGTTCGTGAATGATTGACTAATCTGAGAGGTTTAAAGCTCACTTTTTGAACTATGAACTCAACATGATATCATAAAAGCAAATAGAGTGCAACAAAAGTTTTTGTAGTAATGGTCAAAACATTTGAAGATGATAAAAGCTGTCAAAAAGGCACATGGATTAACCCTTTATACCTGCCGTTCCGGGAGGGACCCTGCACATTTCTCCCAAGCCTCATAAAATGGCTTGATGGGAGAAGCCATACATTCACACGTAAAAATAAGCTTTTGACTCAGGGTTCCTCCACGTACAGGTTGGTTCCACAGGTGCTCTTTCCAAATGAATCAAAGTTAAGTTTTTCGAACCGGATCCATCGTGTTTTTCTGTCATATTTTCATCTCTGCCATTTGTATTTTCAGTGAAATTTTCCCGTGATAAATGGTTCCTTGATATTCATAGAATACATACTGCGCACGCCACACAGTCTTGAGAAGGACGAGGTACGAGCCAACTCATGTTTTTCTAATTTATCTCTGGGCATTACGCTTTGTTCAATTCACCATGTAAGTTGTAAGGAGATGGCGTCATCCAAGTCATATGCGCCATATCAAATGGTCATGCAGCATGTGGTAAAGTTTCAATTTCCTCTGTTGAAGTTTTTGATGTACACTCTTAACAAAATGCAGACACGTATGAGGTCCGTCTGAAATGTAACGGGACTGACTTCACAGAAATTTTATTCCAAAAAATATTTTGAAATCACAGCTTGTCCCTTTCAAAATAGTTTCAATCTACTCTCACACACTTGTCCATCCTCTTCTTCCACGCTTCGATACATCCCCAGAAGGCTTCTTCTGGAATCCTCCAGAGCTCCGTCGTGGAGGCCATCAAAAGGGCCGTGCCATCAGGAAATCGGGTCCCCTTGAGCTCGGGGAGGAGGAAAAAAATCACAAGGGGCCAAGTCTGGCAAATACGGGGGTTGCTCCAAAGTTGGCACGTTCCTCTCCGCCAGAAACTGTCGGATGCTCAGGGCACTGTGAGCATGGGCGTTGTCTTGGTGGAGCATCCAGGTGTTGTTCTCCCACAGATCCCTCCTCTTGTCCCGGTCTGATCTCATAAGGCGCCGGAGGATCTCCTTGTACACGTATTGATTTACTGTTTGACCCTGAGGTAGAAACTCGAAGTCGACGATGCCCTTGATGTCAAAAAACACGATGAGCATCACCTTCTCCTTTGACTTCGACATCCTGACTTTCTTTGGTCATGGTGATGCCGGACTTTTCCACTGACAACTCTGCCATTTGATCTTGGGATCGCATTCAAATATCCACGATTCATCGCCAGTAATGACTCTCCCGAGCAGGTCTGGATCGTCCTCGAGGCGCTCGATAATGTCTTGACAGACAGTGACTCTTTGCAGTTTCTGGTCCTCGGACAACAGCTTGGAGACCCGTCTTTGTGCACACCTGCGCATTTCGAGATTTTCAGTGATGATGCTTCAGACAGTGTCCTTGTTGATGGAAAGTTATTCAGCAGTAATCCTCACCATGAGTCAATGATCTACGCGCACCATCTGCTTCACACGCTCAATGTTGTCCGCCGTTCTGCTCGTTGAAGGTCTTCCAGACGGTAGATCATCTTCAACCTCCTCCCGTCCCGCTTTGAACCTCTTGTGCCATTCAAATGCACGTGTACGTGACATCGTTTCTTCCCCGTAAACTTGCTACAGCATCGCGAAGGATTCGGAAGGTGTTTTGCCAAGCTTGGCAAGAAACTTCAGATTGGCTCTCTGCTCACGGCTCATAGCGTGACGACTCAGACTCGGCAACGTGTAAAGCACGACCTGTAAAAAAACTCACACAATGAGCGTGGTCAACCATCACCAATCATATATATTGCTGGAATGTTGCGAAAGAATGTGATGCAACCCGTTCATTCAAGTTGTGTCAGTGGAGCACACAGCAGGCTCAGTCCCGTTACTTTTTAGACGGACCTTGTACGTACGTGACCATTTGCTTCACCCCGCAATTCGGTTCAGATGCATGGGGTTAAAAAAAAAATAACTCAGAGAATAACACTCAACAAAACAGAACAAGGTAGAGCGGCACTCGGTGGAGCGCATACCTCCGCCAGGCTGAACAGTTTACGTTTGGTATCGTACCAACATGCTGGATCAAAATCAAAATTGAATCAGCTTGTTCTTGTCACAGAACCAACTCTAATCTACATTTGTTTTGTCATCACTCGTCCACAACGTTTTGAGATTGCATGCCATGTGCAGTTCCTCAAGAAAGTGCACACTCCATTTCAAAATTTTCACCTTTTGTTGCCTTATAGCCTGGAATTGCATTGCATTAAATCAGACTTTTCCCACCTTTATTTACACATCATAACCCACAACTTCCAAGTGAAAAACAAATTCTACAAAATTTCCAAAAATTAAAAATAAAAAAACCAGACCATCTTCGTTGGATAATTGTTCACCCCCTGATGATGGCAATTGTAAATTCGCTCAAGTGTAACCAATCACCTTCAAAATCACACACCAGGTTAATTGGCCTCCACACGTGTTAAATTAAAGTGATTCTGATGAAAATTGACAATTTTAGAAATTTGGAACAATGCTGACCTCAACAATAGTTGGTGGTTGAATTTGATGACCTGA
>NC_140977.1:59653210-59798210 GCF_056783735.1 Eptatretus burgeri
CTGGCATTGAGGACCTCCATCCATTGTTGGGAGAGCAGAAGCAGCATATCCAGGGTAGCGTGACCTGGTCTGAAACCAAATTGATGATCAGAAATCAAGCCATTGGAGAAGAGGAAGGATTTGATGTCTGAAGCGATGATGGATTCCATAACCTTGCTGATGATTGGGAGAAGGCTGATTGGTCTGCAGTTGCAGGGATCTGTTTTTGCACCTTTTTTGTGCAGGGCAGTGATGTTTGCTGATTTCTAAGCAGATGGCAGATGGCCTTGAGCAAATGAGAGGGTGAATAGAACAGAGAGAGGGTGAGCAAGAGCAGAAGAGCAGGCTTTGAGGACACGTAGGCTGATGCCGTCTGGACCGGTTGCAGAATCTGAGTCGAGGTTTGACAGCAAGCTCTCCACCTTGTCAGGAGAAAAGGACACTGAGTGCAGGGACAGTTGGGTGCAACTGGGTAAGGTGGGTAGAAAAAGTGATGGGTTTTGGACACAATATTTAGCTGCAAACACCGAGTTTAGGCATTCAGCTTTTTCACGTGCGGTATAGGCAATGCTGCCATTTGAGGTAAGGGAGGGGGTGGAGGGGGAACATACACCAGAAACAGATTTGATTAGACGCCACCAGGATTTTGAGGAGGGAGAGAGGTTTGAGAGTTCAGACTTGAGATGAGAAAGGTGTTGTTTTCTGGCTCTCCTGAGGGTAGATACACACTTGTTCCGAGTTTTATGGAAGGAACTGAGATTTCCCTCAGTTGGGTTTGCTTTCCATGAGGCAAAAGCAAGTTGTTTCAGGACAACTGCCTCACCACAAGCTTCACTGAACCAAGGGCGGGAGGAAGGTAAGGATAACTGAAGACGAGAGGGGATAAATCTGTGCATGAGGGAGAGCAAGTTTCTTTGAAAGAATTCCCAGGAAGAGTTGATGTTGGAGAAAGTCGAGATAGGAGGACAGTCTATGAGTTTGAGGGCTGCTTGGAGACCCTGCCAGTCGGCTTGAGTGAAATGCTAGAGTCGACGGCGGTGAGGTAGTTCTCTGATAATAGCCAGAGAGATGTCCACTTTGACAAGGACGTGGTCAGAAGAACCGATTGGAGCGAAGGAAGAGCAGCAACTTTGGGAAGGATGAGTGAGGGGATGAATGGTGGGAGAAAGTTGAGGGGAAGTTTTTGAGAGAGGTGAGAGGGAGGCTTGGAGGGAGAAGTGTGGGATGGTTGCTTTGAGAGTGAGGGGTGAGAGGAGTGAGTTGGCACTGAAGTTGGAAAAAAGAATGGTTGATGGAAAGAGAACATTCATAGCAAACTGGGGTTTTTAATAGTTTTAGGTCAGTTATGCGATTAAACACATTTCATGAGGGATGCAATAAAGACGAATTCAGAGAATGGAGAGAAGAAATGCTGTAACAGTTGGATTTGTTAGGCAAGGTGTGAAGGAAAGGTCGAATTGAGAGCAGGCTGTTTAAATATCAGAAGAGTAGTGCATTCTGATACAGTGAAGAGTTCCACACGTGTGAAAGAGGAAGATGAAGCATTATAAGAGATCGTTTTTGTTATTATTATTAATGTTTGAGAGAGTTTTCAACAGATAGGTCATGGAAGTGTTGTAGAAAAAAATCGAGGAACAAGAAGAGGAGATGAGGAAGAAGAAGAATTGGAGAAAGGTGGCGTTTTTTTTTTTTTAAGATAAGAATTGAGTGATTCGTTGGGATGGGGGACGTTAAGAAAGTGGGAAAGATAGAAATTGAAGATAATGGGGAGAAAAAACAAATAAACACGATCGTACACCGAGGGGAACAAAGGGTAGGCCTCAGGCCTCAAGGATAGGCCTCAAGCACCCAGTAAGAACAAGTTCGACAAAATCTCACAAAATAGCACGATTTTGAAACAAAACCGAACTAGGAACACACAGTAACATGTAGGTGAGAAAATAAACAGTTAAAACGGGACAGATAACGACCGGAAACTTAACTTTGAGATCGTCAGTGTAGTGTCGTGATAGAGATGCTTAGCAGGCAGACACGAGCGGGGGAACAGTCGAGCCGGGCTGTGTTGCACAAGCGGGAGCGCGGGCGTACTTTGCCCACCAATCTCCTTTATTACGTACTCAGCACACTCACAAGCTGCGGCGACTACGGCATCACTACGACGCCTCAGGCGGCGCGCACTCCTTATATTCCTGGCAGACACGATGCTCACGACGACCACTCCCCCCATCATCATGCCCCGCCCCGCAGGCCCGCAGGCTATACCACACTCCTCCCTCCTAAAACTATGATTATTAAATGATCACCATCATAATAAGCATAAACAGCACGAAGTACAACGGTATAACAGTAGACAAGGTACAAAAAAGAAAACAGCGAAGTATAAAAGCACATCACATCATATAACGTGTGGAAGCGAGCTAGTGGAGCTGCAACGGCCAGGTTCCGAAGACTGAGGTGCATACAGCACCTACCAAACTCTGACCGCATTACCGATATGAAGCAGCAAGGCGAGAAGCACAGCAGCACTACACAGCGAAAACGCCCCAGGCGGCTCATGCTTACATGGCATTCGGCGAGGCCGCGGCGACCTCCCGAGAAAACCTCCCCCGGCACCATCAAACGCCTCCGGCCCACAAGGCGGCACATCTCCCCCAGGCAGACCTGAAGCAGATAAACATTCCGAGGCCGGGAGCCCGCTGTCTGGAAGCCGTGGCGCCAGCGCCAGACTCGATTGACCTTGGATAGGGGCGCTGAACAGCGCCGCTGGCTGGATGCAACCAATGCTCCACAACAACCCACGCACCACAATCAGTTGAGATGCCAACGCCCGTCTAAACGGCCCTGAGCGAACACAGAGAGCTGCGCCCCCGGCGCCAGGCACGTCTGACCTTGCCGCAACCAGAGGTGGGGGTAACGCTGACCAGCGCATCAGCCCTGGTTCCGAGTCGATCTCCGAGACCCACACGGCAGTTAGACGGTAGCAACTCCATTTAAACCACACTTCAACCATAGGCTCATCATAAATCAATAGGAATAACATTGGAACCATTGCAAACTCATCTTCCCGTACAGCGCGTTCTTTCGGAAAAATCCCTGCACATGACAAAGCAACTACCC
Source organism: Eptatretus burgeri (assembly GCF_056783735.1). Classification (NCBI taxonomy): domain Eukaryota; kingdom Metazoa; phylum Chordata; class Myxini; order Myxiniformes; family Myxinidae; genus Eptatretus; species Eptatretus burgeri. The sequence continues at coordinate 59,656,307 of NC_140977.1, forward strand.
GCGGCCCGGGGCAATGGAAGGCCAACCAAACCTTTTTATTCGCCACCACCGCTCCCAAAGCCACCACATCACATTGACCATACTGCAAAACCCATCGATTGATCTCCGCCAAACCCACTCTCACACAGGAACTGTTGGCATTTATTTCAACAACGTTAAACCGCATCACTCGAATAATGAAAAACAAATATGCAATGAACAGCAACCCATAACCCACATCACGAGTCCGTCTCTTGGTTGTCGACTCGATGTTGCGACTCGCGACTTCCTTCAACGCCACGGGCTCACCGCAACCCGTTGAAGCTGCCCGAACAACACAGGCGCACCTCGCACAATGAAAGCAGCCGACGCGCGAGAGCTCATCGCGAGAGCTGGCACGGCTCCCGCTGCTTCAGCACCGCACACCACCGTTGCAGGCAGCAACGAACGGCCGCTCCCGTTGCATCGATGCGTGTTCCGCTCCCGCCGCCAGAACCTCGCCCTCGGGTCTCGACGAAAGCATCGAAGAGAGCACCAGCACACCTGGAGGTACGAACTGGAGATCCAGCCCGAGGTGCGCCAGCCAGTCCCGACCCAAAAGGACGGGCCCCTCCCCTCGCACCACAAACACCGTGAGTAGGGCGCTTCGCCCCCGGTAGAGCACCGAGACGTCGGGCGCCGCAAGCGGCGCAATCGCTTCGCCGGTGTACGTGTGCGATGCGAGGGCAGCACGAGTGGACTCCATCCGACACCCGATCAGTGCCCCGATCACTTCGACATTCACTGGCATCGGTCCTGTCACCGTAGGACCAACTGAAACCAGGCTCAACATGGGCAGCCTCAGTGCCCCGGTCACCTCAACCTCCCCTGCCACTGACCTTGTCACCTCCGGATCAATTGGAAGCAGGTCTAACACCGGCAGCATCTCCCGCTCCGGGTCGCTGGAATCTCTGTGCCCAGGCCGCAAAACTCGATCCGGGACGTTACCGTGTACGCCATGAACCGAACACCGCACCGGCCGTAGGTCTCGACCCGGGACGGAAGGATCGCTTCGCACACCGCCATCAATGACTGTCATGATGGGTGATGACTCTCGGCACACACACCGTAGACGCCCCCGAGTGCTCAGACAGCCGTCCGAGTGATCGTATCGCAAAAGCCGTCCACGACCCGCGCCGCAGACTGTGCGCGCGGCCGTACGCGCCTGGCACATCGCGCTGACCTCCAGACCACCTGCTGCGCACCGACCATCGAGACCCCGGACATTCTTCAGAGCTTGCGCGACGTCCAACGCCGCGTTCGAGCCGAACTGCGTGTCCTCGTTCTTTAGCCATGGCTTTGCAGAAATCATTCCCCCGATTTGTTGTGCCTCAATAAAACGAACACTGAGCGCGGCCGTTGCCCACTCGACGTGGCCGAAGTCGACTCCGACGAAGGCGGGCACGCGTTCGTGCGCCGTGCACTGACCTTCTGCCATGCTCGTGCTGGCGAGACCCTTGGCTCCGTAGCCTGGAACCGCACGGGTTATTCGCTGCCGCCCTGCACACGCCGATCCGAAGATCCTCGTCAGCCAACTGTAGTGTCGTGATAGAGATGCTTAGCAGGCAGACACGAGCGGGGGAACAGTCGAGCCGGGCTGTGCTGCACAAGCGGGAGCGCGGGCGTACTTTGCCCACCACTCTCCTTTATTACGTACTCAGCACACTCACAAGCTGCGGCAACTACGGCATCACTACGACGCCTCAGGCGGCGCGCACTCCTTATATTCCTGGCAGACACGATGCTCACGACGACCACTCCCCCCATCATCATGCCCCGCCCCGCAGGCCCGCAGGCTATACCACAGTCAGCAGGGAGCCCCCAAGGAGACCTGCCAATGCTCCAAACCCAGAACCGGAACCCAGTGTGTGTATGTACGTGTGTGTGTGTGTGTGTGTGTGTGTGTGTGTGTGTGTGTGTGTGTGTGTGTGTGTGTGTGTGTGTGTGTGTGTGTGTGTGTGTGTGTGTGTGTGTGTGTGTGTATATATATGTGAATGTGTAAGTGTGTGTCCGTGTGTGTGTATATATGTGTGTGTGTACGTGCATGCGTGTGTGTGTGTGTATATGTGTGTGTACGTGCATGCGTGTGTGTTGTAAAGGTCAAGCTGTGTGCATTATTGTTACCCTGCGTCGGTGAAGTGAAAGGTCGGGTGAAGCAATTGGTTCATGTCTGTCCGTCCGTCCATCTCATCAGTTTATGATGGAGGAACCGCTTCTTCAAACCGAATATCATATTTGGAACATGATTTTATGATCCTCTTCACTGATGACTCCACCCTCTGCCGTTACACACCCTCATCCTTCAGACAGGCAGCAGCTCTTTCCCTCTCTGCAGATCTGGATAAAATCACAAGCTGGTGGAGCATATGGAACATGTCCTTCAACCTTGACAAATCTCACACTCTCACTATGTGTAATGTACTCAATGGATAGGGACGAAGCCTCTGAAGTGGGCACAACAGGTTTATTCCCGGCCACAGGCACAGCACAGCATGGTAACATTGTTGGGTCACATGAATCTCCTTAACCATGCCCAGGTGCACCCATGTATGTATGCATTATAAACTACTGATACATCTCACCTACCCCCTACCCCCCCCTTTTTTGTTTTTTTTTTCAAATCAAGATGCTCAGTAAGCTCACACATACCAGCTGATCTTAGGGCTAGTGGAGGGCTGTCCTTGCTCACAACTGCTGTGGGTTTCTCAATGAAGGATACATGGTCGGGAAGGAGTTCATGTACATTGATGGGTGAAAAGCTTTCATGAGGAAACACTTCAGGTTCAAACGCAGGTGTTGTTGATACAAGAGTGGGTGACAAAGGCACTTGAGCCGGTTCAATGTTTGGCTCCCCATAATGTAACCTAAGTTGGTCAACATGTTTACGTATGTATCTACCATCACCCAACTTCACCAGAAACATCATTTCACCAATGTTATCGATAATGATGCCAGTTAACCAATTGGTTCCACATCCAGAGTTCAACACGTACCACAGGATCATTGATCTGGAAGTTGCGGTATACAGACGTTTGGTCGTGATGACATTTCTGTGGATACTTGTTATTCTCGATCTCGACGTTACGTCCTGGTGCACTAATGATAACCGTGTTGTGAATTCACGACCCATCAGAAGCTTGGCAGGTGAGCGACCGGTGGTTTGATGTGGTCTGGTGTGGTAGTTGAGCTACACACAAGCTAGACGAGATTGAATGGAGTCTTCCTTGACGTAGCTTAGACCATTCTTGATGATCTGAACAGCACGTTTGGCCTGACCATTACTGGCAGGTTTGGTGGGGGCAGATGTGTAATGCTTAATGCCATTCATTTTACAAAATTCTGAAACTCTGAACTTGTAAATGATGATCCATTATCTGATACAATGGAGTTTGGAATACCATGTTGCGTCAATATGGTATGTAGAGCTTCAATTGTTACAGCAGAGGATGAGGATGGCACCACGAGAGCTTCAATCCATTTGGAGTGGGCATCAACGGTGATAACAAAAAGCTTCCCTTGAAATGGACCAGCATGGTCGATGTGAAGTCTCGACCATGGTTTTGATGGCCATGATCACATGGCCAATGGAGACTGGCTGTTTCTTGGCATGGGCTTGGCAAGTGTAACAATGGCGTGCACTGGACTCAGTGTCACTGTCCAAACCTGGCCACCAAACATGGGCTCGGGCAATAGTCTTCATGGTGACTATTCCTGGATGAGCATTGTGGAGTTCACTGATCACTTTCCCGCGGAGTTCAGGCGGAATTATCACTCGGCTCCCTCAAAGCAGGCAGTCTGTATCAATAGAGAGCCCATCCTTCCGGATGAAGTACGGTTTCGCCACTTCCGATAGTGATGCGCATTTACCTGACATAATACTGCGTTTAATTTGTGACAAATCTGGATTGCTATTGGTAGCACAAGCAATCTGCTTTGCAGGTACGGGTGCCTCATCATGAATGACATTCGGCATGAGATGAATGATATCGCCAGATCCTGGAGGTTCTGGGATGGTTATGGGAAGCAGCAAGCGACTGAGCGTGTCAGCACAGTAAATTTCCTTACCCGGGCGGTAAACCAATGAATAGTCATAACCGGCACGGGTCAACGTCCAACGTTGTACACAACCTGATGATGCGGGCAGAATTTCTCCCAGGAGACATAACAAGGGTTTGTGATCAGTCTCGATGGTAATATGTCTTCCAAAGACATATCGGTGCATCTTTAAGGTGCCCCACACACATGCTCACTCCTCTCGTTATACTTGAGCACAGCAACGTTCAGTGTCAGATCGGGTTCGTGATGCATACGCAACAGGCTGGAGATTACCGGTTCCATTTGTTTGCAACAACACACACCCAATGCCATATGAAGAGCTATCGCAACTGAGAATAAGTTCCTTGGATGGGTCATAATGGACAAGTAATGGCGGGGAGGAGAGCATGGTTTTAGCGGCCTTGAACGCTCTTGTTTGGGCAGTTTCCCATTTCCAGACAACGCCTTTCCTGAGGAGAAGATGCAGAGGCTCGACGGTTGTGTTTAGTTGAGGCTGAAAATTACCAATGCAGGTCAACATACCCAACTTGTGACAGTTGATTGAGGACTTTGTTTGGGTTCTCGACGTGTTCATGTGGTGACTTGCCATTCACGAGTATGCCATCCTGGAATACGACTGTCTTTGGTACAGTTTTCAATAATGTCTCCATCTTGCGTTGGAAGATTGGTGCAGCAGAGCGTATGCCAAATGGGGATCTGTTGTCCATGTGGAGTCCTCGATTAGTGTTGATGCATGTATAGGGTTTGGAATCATCATCCAGTTCCATTTGAGCATTGGCATTGGCATTTGAGCATCCATTTGAGCATCAAGTCAAGCTTCGTGAATGTCTAGGCCCCCCATGAGAGTGGTGAACAGATCCTCTGCTTTGGGCAAAGGGTAGCCATCCAGCTTTGAATAGCGGTTGATCGTCGTTTTGTAGTCCCAACAAATGCGCACTGTTCCATCTGCTTTGAGTATTGGAACGATGGGTGCTGCCCAGTCGGAGTACTCGACTGCTGAGATGATGCCCTCACTGCAGGCAGTCAAGCTCACATTCGATAATTGATTGCATCATGTGGGGCACAGGTCTGGCATTATGGAACAATGGCTGAGCATCTGCAGAAACATGAATCCTTACTTTAGGCACTGCACAGGTGCCAACACCATCACTGAACAGGCCATGGTACTTGTTGAGCATGGTATCGTATCCAGCATCAGAGTTGGAGACTCCGTTTACATCACTCCAATTAAGTCTGATTATTCGTAACCAATCTCGGCCTTAGAGGCTTGGTCCTTCTCCAACCACTATCAGTGGTGGTAGGACATGAGTGCTGTTTCCACATCCTCCAGTTATGTTGGCTGAGCCAACTACAGGAACCACCTCCTTGGTGTATGTTCTCAAGTCAGTAGATACAGGTCGGAGTGCAGGAGCCTTTCTCGGAGGGTAGATGGAGGTGAACTTGCTCTCACTCATAATTGATCTGGAAGCGCCGGTATCAACTTCCATCCTCACCGGGATCTTATCGATTGTTACATCAACTATAATTGGAGCATTGTTGCTCTTTGTTCCAACAGAGAAAAACCTCATAAAGTTCCTCACTTGACTCTCCGCTGCAGGCTGTGCTTTGTGACCGATCGTCCCCTGCATCAGGGTTCACCCCAATGTAATAAGCAGGAGACAAGTTCTTCGACTCGGATCGAGGACATCGACACTTCAAGTGTCCCCTCTTACCACAGTTGTCACAGGTATAATTCCTGAACCGACATTTGAAAGCTTGCTGATTACCACCACAACGCCAACAAGTTACCCCAACCTTCCACGTAGATTCAGAAATGTCAGGAGGTGGAGGTGAATTTGGTGGCTTGCTAAAACACTTTTGCTGGTAGCCAAGGGTTACCTTGTTAACCGATGGGTCCTGCTGGATAACTTTTGACTTGTTAGAGATCACACGCTGGCTCTCAGCAGTTTGCATACACGCAGTGGCTGTTTCCATGACTTTAACCAAATTGGGGTCGGAGTTTCCGCAGAATTGAGTCGTCATTGATGCCTATTATAAAGAAATCACGTAACACCTCATAGTTTATCTGTAAACTCTCAATGTTTGGCGAGTCGGCGTAAATCAACCAGAAACTCGGATGCTGACTGACCATCTTGATGATGGTGGGTATAAAATTTACGTCTCGAGACGATCTTACCTGGTTTTGGGTAATTGTTTTTTTCACGAGATTGACGAGCTTTTCATACGACTTGTCAGAAGGTTTGGCTTGGGCAAGAAGATCTTTGATGAGGCTGGATGTCGGGGCACCGCATACGGTGAGTCATACAGCTCGCCACCCTTCAGCATCCCCATCGATGTCCATTTTGTTTACCACGAAGTACTGTTACGAATCTGGCAGCCATGAGCACACAACAGCCAGAGTCCTTATAGATTAGTTATATCGGTAAGTATGTGTTTCTAGTGAGGGTCCCGTCCCTTGTCTAATGGGAATTAAGTGTACGTGCGCTGTGGATTATTTTATAGTTAGGATTTTTACATCCCCAACAACAACAAGTCTCTGCTTTCGGCATTGTCCGCGCTCTTTGCTCGCAGGCGAGCGAGCGCGTGCGTGGGCAGAGTTTAACATGGGCATGGCGCCCCTCTTTGGCCAATCGGCAAGGAGCGGGCGTCACACCCGCCCCCGTCCCCGACTCACCACCATCGCTATTACGCACGTGGTCGGAGGTGAGGAGGTAGGCGGAGCTACAAACGCCTCCGATCGGGACTCCACCCAGAAGGGTGGGAGTTGCCCCGCTTACCGTGGGCCTGTCCAATGGAAGACGGCCAGGGAATCGTGCGATGGGTCCGTCCAATCAGGAGGCGAGTGGCGGGCAGAATAAACCCCCCCCCCTCCTAAAGAAGAGGAGTGTGGTTGTCTGGACCAGCGTTGGCGAGAGGGTGATAGCGGCGCGGTCTGTGGTTCTCGACGAGCGTTTTGGACGTTTTGGTGGATCGTGGTTCGAGAGCGGTCTGCAGTCCTGGTGGTGATTGCGGCATGGTCTGTGGTCATTGTCGAGCGGTCTGCAGTCTTGGTGCTGGCAACGCCAAGGTCATGGGTTCGAGTCCCACCGTGGAGGTGTGACCGCATGAGGTGGGGCAGGTACCCCGGCCTGGCTCTACTGACTGAAGACCCATTGAGGTCCATTTTCATTGTGTGTGTGTGTGTGTGTGTGTGTGTGTGTGTGTGTGTGTGTGTGTGTGTGTGTCCGTGGGACCCGTCTTTAAGTAGGATTGATAAAATGTTTTTGGTGTTGAGCATGAAATTAAGTCAGCAGGGTTCTTGCCTGCAGCGACATGATATCGCTGACTGGGAGTAGACACATTGTGTATCTTGTAAACTTGAACTCATGGTTTCGCTGGGGACAGGGAGGGGCGCTTGTTGTTGGGGGTGTTCGCGCGCCGCTGCCCCCAGCCGCCGCGCCCATTACGAATTCTGTGTTTGGCTGTGGGGGGCGGTCGACCTGCATAGCGGTGTCCTGGGCCTCTGGTTCCATTAACTCTATATCACTACCTACCTGGTTCAGCTTGCCTTGGCCGGACATGATGCGCGCCGGGAAATAAATTTAAAAGTGCTCACAATTTGGGGACACGGGGGGGGGGGGGGTTCCGTACACCCCTGATCCGCGTCCGTGAATTTCATGTGGAGGCGGATGAGGCCGAATCCCGTTCCCGGACACCAGTGTTGTAGTTTCCCGCCGGTGCATCGCCACGAGCACGACCCTCGATGGAGCGGTGGTCGCCTCGGCTCGATCGCCCGGAATATAGATCGTACTTCTCGGGAAAAGTCCAGAGAAGACGGGTCTTGGTTCTTTTGAACCGAAATACACCAATGGGTAGATCATGTGGGGTAGGGTTAATTGCCAACTTCAACTTACCTAAGTACCCACGTGATCCAGCTACCGGGGTACTTCACCCTCGGTGGAACTCGTACGGAAGCGAGCCGCTTAAGCAGGCCCGTTCCGTGTGCATAGCCGAGCGGTGGTGTCGCCGAATTCTGCCGGCCCGATTATCCTGTGACCCTGGCAATGGCCGACTAATCCCTCACAAGCACGTCGTCAAAGCGACGTCGTCAAAGCGACGATCGCCTAGATGACCATCACGGTCGTGCACCGAGATGCGAATCTTCCTTTCTCTCTCTTCATACAACACCGTGGCCTCGTATTTATTCGCCTGTTTGGGGGGGGGAATGGGGGGGGAGGAAAAACGTCTCCGCCCCCCTCCGTTCTTGATCTGAGGTGGTGAAGTCCTTGATTGGCCAAGGAGGCCTACTCCTATTATTCTGGGCGGAGTCCCGATCTAAGGCGGTGAAGTCCTTGATTGGCCAAGGGGCCTTTATCCTCCCATCCTGGGCGGAGTCCCGATCTGACTCCCGCCCACAGTCGTGGTCAGTGGGGTGTAGATAATGGCGTCGGGCAGAGCAAGGTGAAGGTGAAACGATGCTGGCGTGGTTGCAGTCGTTGGTGGTGCGAACAAAAGAAAAGGAAACCTGACTATTAATAATAAACCACAGTGCAGGAATATTTAAATACCCGTTAGACGAGGGGAAAGGGCTATCTATGAAACACGTACTTACTGAGATAACTAATCTATAGGAACCTGAATGATGTTCTGTGAATTTCCACAACCGTAACAATTAGTCCAGCAGCCAACTAGCTTAACCTGGAAGTGGAGTATATACAATGTTTTTTTGGGTTGATTTGGGTCACTGCCTCCATAAATAATAAGAATCCGCTTGATGACACCCTGTCACCGTTGGGCATTTTTCTAATTTGCATAAAACCAAGATGGCCCCAAGTGTTGATTTGTAAAATAAAATAAAAAGAAAAAATTACCCCCGTGTGGGGGTGACGGTCATCTCTGTAATGTTTTTTACTATCATAATCGATGAACCGTTGCCAGATATCTCCGAAAATGACAGACCAGATAGGTTTTGAAAATGGCGACTTTCACAACTTTCGTGACCTTGACCCTGACCTCGAATCCGGGAAAAAAATATGTCGTTGGGTATCACTCATCGACCTCTACCCACATACCAAATTTCATCAAGATCGGAAGTAAAAAGTTTTCTTTGTATAGGGAGGTGTTTTTGACCATGTTCTAATGCTGTGCTGTGCTGTGCTGTGCTGTGCTGTGCTGTGCTGTGCCAGTGTCCAAATAAAACCTGTTGATCCCACTTCAGAGCGTTTGTCCCTGTCCATTGAGCACATTACACACCCGAACTACGGACATCCATCCAGAACCGGGAACAAGGAACCACATTCATCGGACATTCACAAGTGTTCAATACGACAAGAAACAAACAACAACGAACAGACCAAACAACCCTCGGGTCCGTCACTGGGATTATTCCTTCTCTCATTTCTTCGTTTCTCATTCATGTTTCTGTTTCGTGTTGGACAGATGGAGCGTGCTTCCTCTTCTTCTTCTTCTTCTCTCGATTTTCCTCTCTCTGAGTTCGAGTGAAACGCCGTTTCAGGTTATTCGATATTTATTCGTTCCCTCATTCGTTCCTTCATTCGTTCCTCGTGTTTCTTTGTTCCTCCCTGACGCCGCATCGTGAGGACGACTCGAGGGATGGTTTGGTGATGGAACGTGGTTTGTGGTGTGCGAGTGAAATCAGATGTGAAGATGGACATTGTGAGAGTTTCACCGGAGATTTGGAATCGAACACGTGAGTTCCTTCACCGTAACGATGGAAACCGCGAATGGTATTGATAAACGAACATGATGTTACCTCACAAAACTCGAACCCACGTGGGGAGGAATCTTCTTCTTCCTCGTGAAAACCAACTCGACGAGGCGAATGAGTTGACGGACAATGACGTGACGAATGAGTCGATTGAAGGAGTCACGCAGAAAGTATTTTTTTCTCAAAAGAGTGTTGCTGTGGAGGATGGAGGACGTTCGGAAGGAAGGAGTCGTGCCGAATCATTGTTACTGTACAGGTATATCGGAATGAGTGATACTTCAGAGTAGTGCTGAATTCATGCAGATTGAGTGGTGCTGTGGAGGAAGGGGGCATGAGTTGGTGGGAGGGGGGCACGAGTTGGTGGGAGTGGGCACGAGTTGGTGGGAGGGAGGCACGAGTTGGTGGGAGGGGGCACGAGTTGGTGGGAGGGGGCACGAGTTGGTGGGAGGGGGGCACGAGTTGGTGGGAGGGAGGCACGAGTTGGTGGGAGGGAGGCACGAGTTGGTGGGAGGGAGGCACGAGTTGGTGGGAGGGGGCACGAGTTGGTGGGAGGGGGGCACGAGTTGGTGGGAGGGGGGCACGAGTTGGTGGGAGGGGGCACGAGTTGGTGGGAGGGAGGCACGAGTTGGTGGGAGGGAGGCACGAGTTGGTGGGAGGGAGGCACGAGTTGGTGGGAGGGAGGCACGAGTTGGTGGGAGGGAGGAACGAGTTGGTGGGAGGAGGCACGAGTTGGTGGGAGGGGGAACGAGTTGGTGGGAGGGGGCACGAGTTGGTGGGAGGGGGGGACTGACACACAGGGATTTGGCGTTATTTACAAGGAAATCGAACGCAGGTGGAGGGCATTCAGCCCATCATACCTGTGCGAACACCACACTAATTTATCAACACAAGATCCAAGGAAGAAAATACAAAAAAAATGTTTTAAAATAATGAAATTTTTTTTTTCTTCTCCTCAGGAGAGGGGGCATGGGCTTAGTTAAAAACAAACAACATCAACCACACAACCCCCCTTGACAAGACCCCCACCAACAGCACTCGGTACACAATCACCCATCATTGCTCAAACTCCCAAAAAGTCTTATCAACATCCCCATACCCCAATAGCCCTATAACTCCCAGATACCTATCTAATTCTAATTTAAATTTATCTCCTGTTTCTGCTGCCACTACCTTTCCAGGGAGACTATTCCATGCATTAACTACTCTCTGAGTAAAACACCCCCTACCTTACTACCGTCTCAACTCTCCTCTTCTTAAAGGCCCTGTCACACCTTGACGATTTAGCCAGCGTCTGCCTGACGTATGCAAAATTTGGCTAAAACGCTGGCACATGTCGAATACGTTATAGGTAAGTTTGTATACGTTAAGAGCACACTGGCATACGTCGTAGTACGCTGGCTTTTTTTGTAGTACGCTGGTATATGTCTTTGTACGCTGGCATACGTCGTACGCCGAGGTGTTAGACAAATTTTCCATGCTTGAAATTTTTCGACGTATGCCAGCGTATGACTCGTACGTTCCGCATCACGCTGGCCATAAGTTGTAGGCACGTTATGCGATCGTTGACACACGTTACTTGTAAGTTACTCGTAAGTCGAAACACATGGAGGTAATGGTTGGTGTACCCAAAACTTATTTCTAACCTATGAGTAACGTGTTGTAGGCACGTTACGCGATCGTTGACACACGTTACTTGTAAGTTACTCGTAAGTCGAAACACATGGAGGTAATGGTTGGTGTACCCAAAACTTATTTCTAACCTATGAGTAACGTGTTGTAGGCACGTTACGCGATCGTTGACACACGTTACTTGTACGTTACTCATAAGTCGAAACACGTCAAGGTAATGATAAGCGTCAATGTTCCAGACTCTCCGGTTTTTTTAATTTTTTATCTTGCCAAAACGAAGTTTTTGCAAGATATGTTCGTCAGCTTGTATGTTTTTTTTTGTTGTTGTTGTTTGTCTGTAATCACGTATAAAAAATTCTGCAGAGCACAGTTATCATTGGAAATTTTTGTAACCGCATATCTGAGGACTATAGAGGTCCTTTCAGTGCACAAAATTTTGAAGGTCAAGGTCAAAGGTCAAGGTCACTTTGTCGCAAATCAGGGGAGTCGACGAAACTCTTATTTTTTGAGTAATTTTGATCGGATCGTCTTCAAACTTCATGGGAATATAGTTCATGGTCTGGCGCTCAGCTGATTAATTTTTGGTGGCGATTGGCCTTGACCTTCATGGTTAGCGCCTCAGGTCAAACATATTTGACCCCAAGGTCAAATTTTCAAGTTTTAAGAACCATATCATGTAGTACCTCAAATTGAACACCTCGATGAGTGCTTTCTAGAAATGTCAAGCTTGAGACATTATGACGTCATTTGGTGACGTTATGAGGCAAACGCATATTTTTCATGGTTACTCTGTAGAACGATTCTCATCGGAATCTCTCGTAGGCAGATATTCCTCAAGGAGTCGCTCCTGGAGGATAGCAGCTCTGTTCACCTCAGTGTGACCTTAAAGAAGTCACACGTGGGTACCTTTTGGCAAGATATGGGTCACCCTGCGGGTGACATTGGTTTTATTTTTTCTTTGGTATGACGGTGATGTTGACACCTCGATTTCTCGTGCGGTTATGTTATAATATAATTAATAGGCTGCCGCTCAACGATTTAAATCATGACATGCTCAAAAATTACCCCTTACATCCTGTAATCTCTATTTTCATTATTCTTTCCCATCCCCAACATCTTACACTTGCTCAGGTTAAATTACATCTGTCAATCTTCTGCCCAATCTAAACAAGTATTAAAACTTTCCTGAATCTGATGACCACCCCCTCTGCTATCCACCTGGTCAGAGTTAATCCAAGCTTTGTGTCATCTGCAAATTTGGAGAACTTACTCTTTACCCCATTATCCAAATAGTTGATGTAAATACTGAATAGTAATGGTCGGAGTACTGATGCCTGAGGTACCCTACTACTTACATCCTCCCAGCAACACATCCTCACACTCACAGCCACTCTTTACTTCCTACCACTAAGCCAGTTTGTAATCCAATTAGCTACCTCACCAGCCATTCCACAAGCCCTCACTTTGGCTAACAACCTCACATGTGGTAGGTAGGTCCTTCTTATAAAAGAAGGTGAGGGGATTTAACTGTGCACAGACAACCTCGGCAAACTAGACCTAAATTTTCTGATATTTAACATTCTGAGATAAAGATCATTGGATGAGTGGAAGGAATTTTTGTTGGTCGCACGGAGAATGGTCGTCCTGTCGGAACCAGAGGATTGGTGGCAGACCAAGTGCTTCGGTGAAAGACAGGTCAGGTCAGGTATGGGAGCATGCGTCAGAGCAGCGTGTCGCTGTGTCCATTTTCCGTCGGTACTCCAAGGGCCTCCGCCTTGTCATCCCCAAGCAGATGACTGACCCATCCCAATCTCCCTGAGATGCTGATTAACCTGCTGCAACCATGAGGCATGTGCTCTGCCCATTGGCCTCCTCCACTCACGAGACTCCCTCGCAAAGAGAATCTGGTGAGCAGGATCAGCGTCAGGAAAACAAGCCACATGTCCATACAACCGCAACTGACGCTCACGGACTATGCAGTTAACAAATCTCATTTGAGTCTCTCTCAGCAACCGCTCCTTGGACACAAAGTCCGACCCACGATAGCCAAGGATTCTACAAAGAGACCTGGTACCAAAGGAATTAAGTCTCCGTCTCAGATCCCTGGTCAGAGTCCAAGTCTCACATCAACAGAGCAAGACTGAAAGCACCAAGGGCCTGAAGACTCAGACTTTCGTCCTCCCGCGCAAGTACCGGCAGTGCAATTCCCCATGATCAAGTGAATCCATGATTCCCCAGGCCTGACCCAGACATCTATTGACCTCTGGCTCATAGCCAGCAGAGACATGAATATCACTGCCAAGGTAAGTGAATCTCTCCATGACCTCAACATCCTCAGCACAAACAGGTACAGACGGGATAGCAGCATCCAAGATGTCAATGAAAGCCTGGATCTTAGTTTTGACCCAGGAAACCCGTAATCCCAGTGGCTCCGACTCCTCATTCATCACTTCGAGGGCCCCCAAAAGGATATCTAGAGTCTCTGCAAAGATGACTGCATCGTCTGTGAAATCAAGGTCAGAGATCGTGACATTCCCAAATGATGCACCGCAGCTTGATCTCTCCGACATCCTCCCCAGAATCCAGTCCATACAAGTGCAGAAAAGTGTGAGGGGCAGTACACACCCCTGACGAACTCCAGTAACAACTGGAAATAAGTCAGAGATGGTACCACCACATCTCACAGCACTCCCAGTACCAGAGTATAGCTCAGACATCAGGTCGATCAGTTTTCGTGGCACCCCACGAAGACCAAAAATCCTCCAGAGGGCATCCCGATTCACTGAATCAAACGCTTTACAGAGATCAACATAAGCTGCAAGCAGCCCATGCCAAAACTCTCACCTGCGTTAGGTGAGGATCCGAAGAGGAAGGATACGGTCAATCGTTGACCTCTTTTGTGTAAAGCCTGACTGCTCTTGATGCTGGTGCTCAAGGAGATGGTGGCGAACCCTATGAAGAATTATTCGAGCAAAGACCTTGAGAGCACTGAGGTCTTTCGGGGAGGCACAGCATTATCTGGCACTGAGAGCAGCATCACCCCTCGGTCGTTGTTGCAGTCGTGGCGATCACCCTTCCCTTTCCAGCGAGGGACAACAAGGCAATGACACGAGTGCAGCATTTCCACCAGAAGACAAGTTTGCAAAATATACCTTGTGAAGAAGAATAGGAAGAATAGATCATGATGAAGAACACATTGCATGCTGATGCCAGGGAAGTAGGGGAAATGAAGCATTTTGATAGGTTTTCAAAAGCTTTAAAAGGAAGAAGCATCTTCTTCAATGAAGATCATGGAAAAGGAAAGGAAAAAAAAAAGAGGAAAAGGAGCGATGTCCAGAAAGTACAGGTCGAAGGCAAAATAATAGTGTCCGAATGAAAGATTTTGGGTTTTGTTTTTACTCTGCGCGAGCGAAGCGAAAAGCCACATCAAGCAATCGTTCATGTACGTACATCATACGTGTCTGCATTTTGTTAAGAGCGTCCATTGTAAACCGTTCAGCAGAGGAAATTGAAACTTTACCACATGCAACATGACCATGTGATATATAGTGGTCACTCTTTTGAGGTCAACATTGGCCAATTTTCGAACATCTTAAATTTTCATCCGATTGAGTTGAAATTTGAAGAGAATTTGCACATCGAGTCGCTGAATTGAACCACGGAACTCTTTTTGAGGTGAACATCGGCCGGGATTTCTAAAATTTCAATTTTCATCCGATCGAGT
This sequence comes from Eptatretus burgeri, assembly GCF_056783735.1. Lineage (NCBI taxonomy): Eukaryota > Metazoa > Chordata > Myxini > Myxiniformes > Myxinidae > Eptatretus > Eptatretus burgeri. Next base: position 59,671,441 of record NC_140977.1, read on the forward strand.
TGACATTTGAAGAGAATTTTCATATCACCTTGTTGTGGGCCGGGTATCGGCTGCGAGGACGACCGCTAGGTGGAGCAGTAGAGTCGGCTCCACCGAACAGCCGGAATTTATAGGTCGTCACCCCGGATAACTCCGGAGCCGACTGGTCGCTTATTGGATCGAAGATCGCCAATAGGTCAACCGCGTGGGATAGGGTCGATTGCCAAACTCAATTTACCTAAATACCCACGTCGTCCAAACTACTGGGGAAATTCACCCTCGGCACAGCTCGAGCGGAACGAGCAAGTAGCGTGCTCGAACCGTGCGTAACCCGAGCGGATAGTTACCGAGATCCGTCAGTCAAAATGCACAATTTACCCTCACTACTTCCCAACACGCACCGTGCTAAACCAATGAAAGAAACACAAAAACGAGCTGAAACATTTAACAGGGGATTTATTTATAATTGGGGGAAAGGGAACACACAAAGAGCAGAGTAATCCGACTCTAAGAAATGCAGTCAATGTCCAAGCAAAAGCACTTATCCAGTTGCTACTTAAAGATGGGCCCACACACAGAAATGCACCCCAATGGTCTTTATTGAAGGTCTCCACCTCGAGGACAAGTGAGCTAGAGACCAGAGTCTGTGCTTGGACCTGTCCACCTCGTGTGGTCTTCGACGATCTGGCTCAGAGGGACTTGAACCCGCAACACGATGCCGCTCCAAGCACCAGGTACCACGCTCTCCAACCGGCCACGCACCAATCGACCAAGGCCAAGGAGAATATCGGAGGTGACGATGATCCAGCTCGGCGCAACTCGAACCCGCAACACGATGATGATCACGACGACCACGACCGTTTTACCACAACGACGAACTCCACCACCTCGATCCTTTTACCCACACGACGACCTCCACCACCTCGATCCTTTTACCACCCTCACTACCCAGCCTGGCATTTCTTATATTTCTTTCTCCTCCGGGGTGAGCACATCACCGTCTGAGGCGCTCTCAACTCTCATTGGCTGGCGTGTCGCGGGAAAGCCGCCCTCTGTGGCCATTTCAACTCTCATTGGCTAGCGTGTCGTGGGAAAATCACCCTCTGAGGCGGCCTCCACCCTCATTGGCCGGCGTGTCGTGGGAAAGTCGAACTCTGTGGCCTGATTGGACAACAGGCACCCCCTGCCTTCCTGGGCGGAGTCTCAATCTGAGGCGATGGAAATCTCTGCCCACGTACGTGGTCGAACGCACGTAGACAATGGCGTCGGTGTGAGGAAGCGAGGTGAAGGCGTGTTGTTGTAAATGATTATCCACAGCGCACACATGTAATTCCCGTTCGACACAGGTAGGGGGCCCTAACTATAAACACATACCAAAATAACTAAGCGACGGGGACGGCTGTCTGTCTGTGTGTGTGCACAAGGCTTCCAAATTTGTAACAACTTCACTGAATTCAACCACCAATTATTTTTGAGGTCAACATAAGCCAAAAGGTCAACATAGGTTAAATTTCTGAAATCCTCATTTTTAATCTGATTGACTTGAACTTTTCACAGGATTTCCATATCAGGTCATCAAATTCAACCACCAACTTTTGTTGAGGTCAACATAGGCCAAAAAGTTCAACGTCGGTCAAAATTTCTAAAATTCTCATTTTTCATCAGAATCACTTCAATTTAACATATGTGGAGGCCAATTAACTTGGTGTGCGATTTTGAAGGTGATTGGTTACACCTGAGCGAATTTACAATTGCCATTGTAAGGGGGGTGGACAATTGTCCAACCAAGATATTCTTGTTTTGTATTTTTAATTAATTTTGGAAATTTGTAGAATTTGTTTTTTACTTCGACATTGTGTGTTACGATGTGTAAATAAAGGTGGGAAAAGTCTGATTTAATGTAATGTAATTCCAGGCTACAAGGCAACGAAAGGTGAAAAATTTGAAATGGAGTGTACACTTTCTTTATGAACTGTACATATCATGCAATCTCAAAACGTTGTGGACGAGTGATGACAAAACGGACATTCATTAGAGAATTGGTTCGGTGACAAGAACAAGCTGATTCAATTTTGATTTCAATCCAGCATGTTGGTACGATACCAAACGTAAACTGTTCAGCCTGGTGGAGGTATGCTCTCCACCGAGTGCCGTTCTACCTTGTTCTGTTTTGCCGAGTGTCGCTCTATTAGTTTTGTGTTTTTTTAACCCCATGCACATGAACCGAATAGCAGGGTTTAGCAATTGGTCATGTATGTATGTGTCTGCATTTTGTAAAGAGCGTACATCAAAAACTTCAACGGAGGAAATTGAAACTTTACCACATGCTGCATGACCATTTGATATGGCGCATATGACTGTGATGACGCCATCTCCTTACAACTTACATGGTGAATTGAACAAAGCGTAATGCCCAGAGATAAAAAAAAGAAAAACATGAGTTGGCTCGTACCAAGTCCTTCTCAAGACTGTGCGTGGCATGTATTCTATGAATATCAAGGAATGATTTATCACGGGAAAATTTCACTGAAAATACAAATGGCACACAGTGATGAAAAGATGACAGAAAAACACGACGCATCCGGTTCGAAAAACTTAGCTTTGATTCATTTGGAAAGAGCACCTGTGGAACCTACCTGTACGTGGAGGAACCCTGAACCGGAAGTTTAAAGCTTATTTTTAAGTGTGAATGTATGCCTTGTCCCATCAAGCTATTTTATGAGGCTTGGGAGAAATATGCAGGGTCCCTCCCCAAATGGCAGGTATAAAGGGTTAATCCATGTGCCTTTTTGACGGCTTTTATCATCTTGAAATGTTTTGACCATTACCCAAAATTTTTGTTGCACTCTATTTGCTTTTATGATATCCTGTTCAGTTCATTGTTTAAAAAGTGAGCTTTAAACCTTTCTGATTAGTCAATCATTCACGAACATCTCAGGATGTCATTCCTCACCAATTACAAGCAAACTTGGTGAATAGTTCCAAAATGTTAAAGAGCCAACTTTGTCAGACTCTTTGAACAATGTAAGACCACACAACTTGTCTGATAGATTACCCTTTCCTCATCAATAAATCCACTAAATTTAATAATGTCCCACAGTAATAAACAACATTACATGTTCATGGAGAAGCTTATACCTGCATTCCATCTAGTACCAGCATCGTCAGTGACTTTAGTGTTCTAAGAACCTGATGAAACAATAAACCAACAACCACAGAAATTGAGAGTTCAACCTGAAATTCCAGAAACCAAAACTCTGTGCTTGGATAGGAACAAATAACTCAACCAAAAAGGTTTTGATTTCAAAAACATACCGAAGATGTTGACATTTCGTCCCCATGTCAGGTCAGGTATGGGAGCATGTGCCAGAACAGCGCGTCGCTGCGTCCACTTTCCGCCGGTACTCCAGGGGCCTCCGTCTGGCCATCCCCCAGGCAGATGCCATGCCCATCCCCATCTCCTTGAGATGATGGTCAACCTGCTGCAACCATGAGGCACGTGGTCGGCCCACTGGCCTCCTCCACTCATGAGACTCCCTCGCTGAGAGAATCTGGTAAGCAGGATCAGCGTCAGGAAAACGAGCCACATGTCCATACAGCCGCAACTGACGCTCACGGACTATGCAGGTAACAAATCTCATCCGAGTCTCAGCAACCGCTCGTTGGACACAAAATCCGACCAGCGATAGCCAAGGATTCTCCGAAGACACCTGGTACCAAAGGAATTAAGTCTCCGTCTCAGATCCTTGGTCAGAGTCCAAGTCTCGCACCCACAGAGCAAGACTGGAAGTACCAAGGACCTGAAGACTCAGACTTTCGTCCTCCCGCACAGGTACCGGCAGCGCCACACCCCATGATCCAGTGAATCCATGACTCCCCAGGCCCGACCCAGACGTCTATTGACCTCTGACTCGCAGCCAGCCGAGATATGAATATCACTGCCAAGGGAAGTGAATCTCTCCACGACCTCAACATCCTCACCACAAACAAACACAGACAGGACAGCAGCATCCAAGATGTCACCGAAAGCCTGGATCTTAGTTTTGACCCAAGAAACCCGTAATCCCAGTGGCTCCGACTCCTCATTCAGCACCTCGAGGGCCCCCAAAATGATGTCTAAAGTCTCCGCAAAGATGACTGCATCGTCTGCAAAATCAAGGTCCGAGATCTTGACATTCCCAAATGACGCACCGCAACTTGATCTCTCCGACATCCTCCCTAAAATCCAGTCCATACAAGTGCTGAAAAGTGTGGGGGCAAGTACACATCCCTGACGAACTCCAGGAACAACTGGAAATAAGTCAGAGGTGGTACCACCACACTTCACAGCACTCTCAGTACCAGAGTAGAGTTCAGACATCAGATCGATCAGTTTTGGTGGCACCCCACGAAGACCAAGAATCCTCCAGAGGACATCCCGATTCACTGAATCGAACGCTTTACAGAGATCAACATAGGCTGCAAGCAGCCCCTGCCGAAACTCTCGTCTGCGTTCGGTGAGGACACGAAGTGCAAGGATACGGTCAATCGTTGACCTCTTTGGTGTAAAGCCTGACTGCTCTGGACGCTGGTGCTCAAGCAGATGGTGGCGAACCCGATCAAGAATTATCCGAGCAAAGACCTTGCCCGGCACTGAGAGCAGCGTCACCCCTCGGTAGTTGTTGCAGTCTTGGCGATCACCCTTCCCTTTCCAGAGAGGGACAACAAGGCCCCTCTTCCAGTCAGTTGGGATGATGCCTGTGTTCCAGGCAGAGCACAAAACTGCATGCAACGACACGAGTGCAGCATTTCCACCAGCCTTGAGAAGTTCGGCATGGATGCCACAGATCCCTGGAGCTTTGCCCCGTTTCAACTGGTTCACCGCAGCCCGTGTTTCCACAAGCGAAGGTGGACCACAGTTGATTCGAGGGTCAGCAACAGGGATTGTAACACCCTTGACGTCCAACTCGACAGCTGGGGGATCAGCCTGGTACAACCGCTCAAAGTAACCGGCCCAGCGGGCCTTCACTTCAGACTCCTCTGTCAAGAGCCTACCACTCTCTGCTCGAACTGCAGTGCTCCGAGGGATGGGCTTGGATGAACGTAATGCGCGAATTCCCCTGTAAGCAGGACGAGAATCACCTGTCCACAGGTGATGCTCTACCCCCTCACAGATTCCTCGCACATAGGCCTCCTTGTCCACCCTCAGTGCACGTACAGTTTTACGCCTCAGCTCCCTGAACAGCTCAGCTCTGCCATTCAGCCTGGCCCTGCGACTCTGGTCAATGGTATCCAGTGTCCCTCGAGAGACAAAATTCTTCTTTGCCCTGCGGTGAGTTCCAAGACATCCACCGGCAACATCAAGGACGGTGGTCTTGAAGGCGCTCCACAACTCTTCAGGACCCCCCAAAGCACCCAGACCCCCCAAGTGTCCACTCAGCCTGTTCGCAAACTCCTCAGCTACTCTCTCTCATCCCTGAGCTTGGCAACATCCAGCCTAGGCTGGGATGGTACCATTCTCCAGGATTTAAGGTGCAGCTTTAGAGTTGCTACAACAAGCCTGTGGTCAGTATTGAGGAACTGAGCACTCCGGTAGACCCTGCAGTTCTGGATCATCCTCCAACGACCATCAATGAGGACATGGTCAATCTCCTTTGCCACACCGCCAGCGTTGGAATACCAAGTCCAGCGATGAGCTTGTGGACGCTGAAACCATGAACCAGCCACCCTAAGTCCATGACTTCTTGCAAAGTCAAGGAACTTAGTGCTATTCTGGTTCATAGTTCCTGACCCATGGGGACCAACACACACCTCATAACCGTCCCTATCAGTTCCAGTCGATGCATTGAAATCCCCCAAGACTAGAAGTGTATCTCGTCTGGGGCACTGATCAACCACAGACTCGAGCGTGGCGTAGAATGCATCCTTCACGGTGAGATCACTCGCCTCAGTCGGAGCATAAACAGAGACCAGGGAAATGACACCTAAGGAGTGACGAATCCTTAATCTCATAATACGCTCGTTGACCGGTGTTACCTCAATTATCATTGGGGTCAGCTTATTGGACACAGCTACAGCAACTCCTTGGGTATGGTAACCATCAGAGCGACCAGACCAATAGTAGGTGTAACCACCCACCATTATCTCGCCGCAATCCGGTCTCCGAACCTCAGAGAGAGCTGCAATCCCGATGTCCAAACGCTTGAGCTCAGATGATAACAGAGACAGGTGATCATCCTCTTTTAGGGATAGGACATTCCAGGCACCCACCCGAAGGGACCGCCTCAGGTTAACCCAAGGAGACCGCCGTCTGGTGGACGACACCTCAGCACCACTCCGACACACTCTCCCGCAATCTGACCCAGGGATGTTACCCCGTGGTTTCCCTCCGATCAAAGATTGGGGGTCCCGAAGGCTTTGCCCCAATCCCGTCATCCGGTGAGCTGCCCTGCGAAGGGAAGCTGCACAGGAGGTACTCCCACGGAGTGGGTTTTCAGATTTTTTTGCGTTTTTACGTTTTGCGGAATGAAGGGTTTTACGGTGGCTGGAGTGCAAATCCTGCCACCAACCTCCTAATAAGAAGTGACCCAACTGCAGGAGGACGTCCGCAGACACAGTTGGGCACTAGATATGGATGGCCGTTGGCTCACAAGGAGCTCCTCCGCCCTTTGACAGGTTTTGTTTTTAATCCTGCTGGGTGTCCATATCCAAACACCCTCCTCACCAGAAAACCTGGTGGGGGAGACGGTTTAGTCGCCGACAACCCGACCATGGAACAGGTTAGTACAGGTTTACATGGTACCTGTAGCAGGTCACAGATCGAACCTGACCTGACTAACAGGTGGCCATTTTTTAAGCAAGGTCTGTTCTTCCACAGATGTAATGACGATCATGAAAACCGAGCCTGGAGAATGGGAATTTCAGGAAGTGCGAGGTGAGCTGGAGGAGGATAAACCAATAACACGTCCTTTCAGCATCGTTCACAGGAATATCGACATTTTCTTTTTCATTTTTTCTCTTGTCTTCCTCACTCCCCCAACCCATATCACTCCATTCTCAATTACATGTTTCATATGTTAAGGGTGAATTTTTTAAAAAAAATTTTTTAACAGTGTCTCTACTTGTCCATCTGTGACACAGGACAAAACCATGATGTGATGTTCATCTTACTTTTAACAATAACAAGGACATGGGAGATGATAACTATCATGGCACTCTGACGTCATGATGTCGACCGATATGCCTCCGCCCAGATTATTATATCATTATAATACTTGTACGAAGTTTGATTTTAATCCCTTCAACTGTTCTCAAGTATCATATTTTTACCTGACATGGCCTCTGACCTTTGATGCCAAAATCTAATTGGTTCATCTTTGCATCATAACATATTGTTGTGGGCTGGGGGTCGGTGGCGAGAACGACCATTAGGTGGGGAAGTTTACGCCATCTCCCACCAGACTCCCCGGAATTTTCGGCCGTCGCTCCGGATAACTCCAAAGCCGGCGGGTCAATTAATCGACCGTGAAACGCCAATATCTCGATGGCGTGGCATAGGGTTAATTGTCCAGATCCAATATACCTAGGTAACCACGCAGTCTTGGCTACCGGGGATTCACGCCGTCGGAACATCTGGCCGAACCGAATTACTCTACCAGCTACGGTAGAGTATCAACTTCCACCTACCAACTCCGGCTCGGTTGCAGTCAAGCGGGCCTGCCCAGGACGTTCCAGCTATGATTAACGGATTATCGGGGATGAAACCCCATCTGAACTCAGACCCGGACCATGCTGGACCAAATAAAGAAAGGACGGAAACGAGCTGGGAACATTTCTAATAATTTATTTACAGTAAATAAAAGACAAGAGAAGCGAGACTTCAATCGATTATTCAATGCAAGCATTTACAATGGGCAAAAACACTTATGCAGTTCTACTTACAAGACGGGCCCAACACACTCAGACACACACACGCAAATGAAAAGAAAACCCAAGGTTCTTTAGTCGACCCTCCAGCCGATGAGTGAGACGAGCTGGGGGTCAGAGTTCGGCTTGTACCTGGTCGTCAGAGGGAGGGCGTGCTCTGCGATGTGGCACCTGACAAAGGTCGTTGGTCCGATCCCCAATCGCACGTGAGGGACTCGAGGCTGATGGCGGAGTTGGGGTGGCGAATAATCGGGGTCCGTGGAGGGGGGTCAGGGTCGCTCTGTCCTTCCTTGTAGAGGGCCAGCAAAAGCCCTTCGTAGCAGCAACGTAGACCTCCTGTGACCACTCCTCATAATCGCCCCTCGTAACCACCCCTTCCTCGCAGCAAAAACCCTTCGCCCACAGAACTCCTCTTTTACTGAACTCTCCCTGAGGACGGTGTTGGTAATTTTATGGACCTCCCTCAGCGGGGAGTGCCTTGATGAAACTGACGTTACTGTTTGCCCTGATTGGACGGGGCTCCCATGGGTCCGCCCTTTCTGGGCGGGGTTTCGGCCAAGCACGGAGAAAGCCCCGCCCCCACTCAACGAGTGCCCATACTCGTCAAAAAGAAGTTGGAGCGTTTTGAGAAGCCGAATATGAACTGCGCAGAGATTCTGCCTCGGGCAGCGAGTCTCTTGTTAGGTGAGTGAAGCGCTTGTTCAGTAGCAGGTTGTTGGTTTGTTTGTTGGTTTGTTTGTTGGATGGTTGGATTTAATAACCTCACTAAAAGAAATCGTAACGCACATTTTTGATCCTCCCACTAGACAAAAGGAAAGGGAATCTGACTACACACGTACTTAACGGAATAACTGACTTTTGGGACCTGAATGTTGAGTACTCATGGTTTCCAGATCCATAACAATATGCTTGTACCAAATTTGGTCAAAATACCATCACTGGTTCACAAGTTAGTGTAGTAGCAGAATTTTTACCGAAAGTGCTTCCACCCTTTGACCTCTTGACCCCTTAATCTAATTGGTTCATTTTTGCATCATCATACATACTTGTACCAAGTTTGACTTAACTTCAGAACGGCTGAAGGGATCTTATCGCAGTAACGAAAACCTATCACAGACATATGGACGGACTGACGGACAACCAGACGGACAACCCAAAAAAAAATGATTCCTCCAGCGACTTCTTCGGCGGAGGCATAAAACTCTCAACAGTGTATATGGGATTTGAAACTTGCGTTCCCAGCATTATGAACGATGGATGTGCTTCGTTGAAGAGAAACAAATTTTCATTTTAAAAACTTACCGAAGATGTACACATTTTTGTCCCGACTGGCAGCCATTTTTATCGTGAGTTCTGTTCCTCTCTAGATGTGACGACTATTGTGAAACGTGAGCCTGAAGAACAGGAATTTCAGGAAGTACGAGGTAAGCTGGAGCAGCAACACAACACTCAAGTTGTTCCCCCTTTCTTATCATTCCCAAGTTCCATCTTCCTTCCTCTCCCATTACAACTAGAATGACACTTGGTGAAGCGCATACCTCCGCCACGCTAAATTGTTTACGTTTTGTATCCCACTGATGGGCCGAATCTGGATATAGACCAGTCATCCTTGTCACATGCCAAAATCTAATCAGCTTGTTTTTGTCACCTATCCAGCTCGTCCACCAAGTTTTGTCATCCGTACACTACTTTTTGAAATATCGTGCTGTGTATCATTTTTGGCCCCACTCTTAATGGTGATGAATGACTTCAAAAATTAAAAAAAAATTCTCGTATCCAGATCCGTATTTCACCAAAATCTAATCAATTTGACCTTGTCACACACCCAACGTGTCCACCTAATTTTGTCTGAATCCGTCCATAACTTTTTGAGACGTTGTGTTATGTGTCATTTTTGGCCCGATCTCTCAATGGTGAACAATCACATTAATAAATTCTTATATCTGGATCTTCACCAATGTCTAACCAATTCGTCCTGGTCACATACCCAATCTGACCACCAAGTTTCCTCGAAATCCATCCTTAACTTATTTGAGATTCCCTGACAGACACACAGACAAACAGACAAAAAAACATAACCATCCACTTTCAGTGGCAGAGGTAATATATTCATGAATACGAGGTTGTAATGTCGGTGTCGTATGAATATCCATCCTTTTTAATTTTGCCTCATTTCCTCACATTTGTCCCCTTTTGTTATTTTTTTTATTCTTCCATCGGTTTATAACTTCTGCCTTTTTTGAGTGTTTGCATGGAGAAGTTGAAGGTCCTTCCTGCTCAGGATTTAACCTTGTACCTCTTCCACAATTGAAAGAGGACGTGTTGAGGAGCTTGTTCATTTTCTTGCAGAGCAACGGTTGATCAAACAGATGGTAAAGGAAGAGTTTGTTTTCGGTGATGACCATGAATGGAGAAAAAGGAGCGATGAGGAAATTCTGCCGAAACTTGGAGGTGAAATGAAAGAACAAATGAAGTTGAGAAAATGTGTGGTACTTTTGGAAAAATTAACTCAAATGGACAAACAAACCCAAAAGTATCCTTCCCACCTTCACACCAAGAAAGGATCCTACAAGTGCAACGAGTGTGGAAAGTGTTTCAGTTTCAGATGTAACCTCAATCGCCATTATGGGATACACGTCTTGGAAAAACCTTACACGTGTGATAAATGTGGGAAGAAGTTCAGGAGGAAGGAAAGACTCCATTTACATCTGAGAATTCATGCTGGAATAGGACCCTTCAAGTGCAACAAATGTGGAAAGGCATTTTCAGCCAAGCAGCACCATTTGGTGCACATGAGAATTCATGCTGGAATATGACCCTTCAAGTGTAACGAATGTGGAAAAGCATTTGCAGCCAAAACACACTATTCGTTGCATCTCAGGTGCCACACCGATGAAAGACCTTTTGAATGCCAGTGCTGTGGAAAAACCTTCAAACGGAAGTCAAATCTACAACAACATCAGATGGCACATTGGCCACAAAATAAATCCCATTCCTGTAACATTTGTGGAAAGGCATTCATTGCGAATGCTCATCTCATAAGACATCTTCGTGTTCACTCAAATGAACGACCTTTTCACTGTAAAATATGTGGTATGACCTTTAAACACAACTTCCATGCTTTACGGCACCGCAGACATCTATCACAGTGCAGGGAAATGACGGAGATGTTAAACTGTAGTCTCTCTGCTTCAATGTGATATTCATCAATGCACTGCGTTGAGGTGAAGGTTAGTTTTCCAGTGGATTAAAGTATTGTTACTTGGAAATGGGAGGCGGTGTGTGGGGGGGATAGCTAGACTGTGTGTGCTGTAGGGCCCAGAAGAGGAATAGTCTCTTATTTTCATTTGGGGCCGCCCCGTGGGCTCGATGGCCCGGAGGAGAAGGACGAGGAGGGGCCGAGGGGACACACCAGGTGTGCAAAAGAGGACGAAAGAGAGGGCGGAGGGCAGACCAGGTGAAGGGCATAAAGAAGAGCCATGAAGTGTGAACAAAGGAAGAGGCTTCACAAGGGCTGAGTCACCTTGCTCCTCGCTCTGGTTTTGCTTGCTCTTCATCGCTGACTGTTTCATCATTGCTCCAGAAGGATGGCTCTGAAATGTGGGCACTGTTCTCGAACTACACCATCGCCCTGCACTCCACGCATCACCAAAGGGCAGTCCACGCCTCCAGTATCCCAATGTTTTGCGAAAGTGTGATCTGTGTTCCCTCGACAGGTTACGTTTTAATTATTTCTTATTTCCCTGTGCACAAGTTTAAGTGTCCCCATTCCCCTCTTTGTGTCTTTTGATTCATATGATTGTTCTGAACTGCTCGTCCCATCCACCTTTTCTCCCAGAATCATTATAAATACACTAATAAAAAGATATGCAAATGTGTTCTATCCATCTGCATAGTGTGTGTGTGCCGTCAATTTCAGTTTAGTTGGGTGACCTTGAGGACCGGTAAAGTTGTAAATTAATGTGAACGCAGGAGTCCGAAGAAACCGTTCGGCCATTTCCGAGACAAAGGATCCTTGCACAGATAGCCCGTGTTAACGGAGGCTGTCTGACGTGACCAGATCTTGATGGATCATGGTCTGGTTTTTGATGTTGGATGTTATTGCCCTAAAATTACCGAGTGCCTTGATTCGTTGAATCATCACTGTAAGTAACGTGGGGTAGAACAGTTGACAACTGCAAACATAATACCTCATCATTCACTTCACCTTACCAGATCGCTCACTCGGCACTCACTGTGTATGCTGTGGGGCATCATAAAAAGATATGTGTGAACACCATGGACCGCACCGCAGGTCTCTCTCTCAAAATACCACCTCAATGGTAATGGGACATAGGCAAAAACAAAAACTGGCGCAAACTAGAAGGGCGTGCGGTAGAGCGCATACCTCTGCCCAGTAATGCCTGATCCACAAGAACATATCGGGCCCAATACATTTTTGAGATATTGTGCTATATATCGTTTTTGGCCCTATCTCTCAATGGTGAAGAATCACTTTAAAAATTCAAGTTGGCGAATCAGATTCGGATCTCCACTAAAGTCAAATCAATTTGTCGTGGTCACACACCCAACCTGTCCACCAAGTTTCATCCGAATCCGTTCACCACTTTTTGAGATATCGTGCTATATATTGTTTTTTGCCCCATCTCTCAATGGTGAAGGATCACTTCAAAAAATTCTAGTATCTGGATCCGGCTATTCACCAAAATCTAATCAGTTCATCCTCGCCACACACCGAACCTGTCCACAAAATTTTGTCTGGATCTGTCCACAACTTTTTGAGATATCTTGTACACAAACAAACAGACAGAAAGGAGTGAAAACATAACCTCCTTCACCTTCCGTGATGGAGATAAAGAGGGATCACAGTCTTCCTTGAAGTAAATATGTTTAAGTTGTAAGAATCTCTAATTTCTTTAAATTTTCAGATTTCATTCCAGATTTCGACACTTGTATACGAGATCCGATCCTCAAATCCAAAGACAGATTTCGATTATACGAGGTGTGTTCAAAAAGTATCCAACCTTAATTTTTCGTGCGTAAACAAATGAAGCTAGGGAGGCGAGGTTTGGTGCACGTATGTAGGCGATCCTAATTCGTATGCATGAATATTTTCCCGCCTGCAGAAGCTGTCAGTCGCCGACAGACCGCCGATGAGTGAGGAAGTGTAAGTGAGCGCCGTTGGATGTTAGTTTTTGACAAAATGACGGATCACTGTGGTCTCATCGCCAGTGATCACTGTGTTGAAGAAGTTGGGATCGCTGTTCACAGTCTCCAGCATGTCCTATGCGATCTCCAAATGGAGTTGCTTCTGCTCGATCGTTTGCAGCTTTGACACGAACTTCGCTGAGATTCTCCTGAAGCCCACATCCTCAGTCACAATGGAATGAACGGATCCAATGCTGACGCCCGCCTCGTCTGCAAGTTCTCTGATCATGATTCGACGATCCTGCATCAGCAGGGTCCTCACTTGGTCAATGACGATATCATTTCGGGATGTTGAGGGCCCACCAGAACATGCTTTACTTTCCACTGATATGCGACCATCTTTGAAGCGGTTGTACCACTTTTATCTGTGTGGTGCCCATTGCTTCGTTCCCGAAGGCCTGTTGAATCTTGCGGATCGTTTCCACTTGGGAATCGCCAAGCTTTAGACAAAATTTAATGCAGTAGCGTTGTTCAAGTTTTTCCGTCATTTTGTCAAAAACGAAAATCCGACGGCTCTCACTTACACTTCCTCACTCATCGGCGGTCTGTCGGCTACTGACAGCTTCTGCAGGCGGGAAAATATTCATGCATACGAATTAGGATCGCCTACATACATGCACCAAACCAAGCCTGGTGTTGGCGCAGTGGTTAGGGCAGCAGCTTGGGATCCAAAAGGTCCTGAGTTCAAGCCCCGTTGAGCCACTGAATTAATACACCAGGGGGTTGACTCAGCCTGTCATCCTTCCGAGGTCGGCGAAATGAGTACCAGTATACTGGGCCGGTGTATACCCCAGTTAAAAATAGGTGTACCATATCCCTGTGTCGTAAGAGGCGACCAGGGTTGCGTCAGGAAGGGCATCCAGCGTAAAACATGTGCCAAATCACGATGCGGATCATACGGATGATCCGCTGTGGCGACCCCGAACGGGAGCAGCCGAAAGAAGAAGACATACATGCACCAAACCACGCCTCCCGAGCTTCATTAGTTTACGCACGAAAAATTAAGGTTGGATACTTTTTGAACACACCTCGTATACTTTAATTGGTCCGTGACAGTCCGTCATGGAAAATTACACCATATAATGCATAAAATCACTCCAAGCTCTGTGATGGAGATTTCCACAAAAAATTATAAAGATTTCCTTTATAATTTAACAAATTGTTTATTCTATATAAAAAATATATATGTGGAGAGAAAAGCTTGTCTCAAGAGTACAAGCAGATCTCTGACTCTGAGTTAGAACACATGGCCTTTCATGTGATTGGAAAAATCAGGAGGGGTCAGAACATCACAGGGTACTTGGTTTATCGATACCAAACTACAAGAAAGCTTTGTTTGCACACGAGGTCCTTACAGCAAAGAGAAAACAATCTTGTGCGTATTTAAAGCAGATAGCACTGTGAAAGAATGCGTATCTTCCTTCAGGGTGTGCATGCACAGAAAACCTTCATTTACATTGGCAATGATAAGCATTTATCTCATCACGCCAATGGAGCATCTGGTTTTCACAGCTTTGCAGAACAATCAGAGGTGCATGACCTCAGCAGTTCGATGAGACTCCTGCTTTACAATCAAAATAAGGACAATGGGAAGGCAGAATTAATGAGCTTCATGTTTGTATAATTTTACAATTGAATGGGAGACCACATTTAATGAGACTCTGCACTATAGTTTTGGGGGCCTGACTGACTGGTGCCAGCGAAGGCAGTTCTGTTAATGATTCGGCGTCACTTAACAGTGCCGCCGTCTCCGGGGTTATAACGCCAGCTAGTTCGGCACAGGTCTCGGGTCACGCGCCTTGGATCGCGATACCAAAGTACACCTGGGCCTTACCAGTTGGGGAAATATACCCCGGCTACAGACTGGGTTTGTCAGAGACCGAGTGAAGTCTTCCAGTCCAAAGCCCGTTTGGTTTTAAATACAAATCGAGCGGATTGTTCCTCAGCACGGCACGAATAAACTCAAGGTGGCAACTTTCATATGAATCAGCCAGATTTAGTGGGGACACATTGGGGAAACACAACACAAGCAAAACATTCATGAACGTTATCATTCATCTATAACCCACTCTTAACTCGGGAGCTACGGATGTGGGTTTCGAAGGGGGCCCTCGTGAAATAAACCTTAGACAACATGCAGACAAGACACGGAGTACTTGGTAGTGCCTCATGGACGAGAGGAAAAGTGTCGAAGGCACGAATGCGGCTCGTGACAAGCCAATGGTCTCTGATTCGAGTGCCCAGCTCACCACGCCGCGTGGCAAGATGGCGGCGACAGCCTCCTTTTTGTCAGCACTGCTTACGCACGCCTCGACGCGTCCTGACCCCGTGAGGTCAACGGCACAAGACAGTCAGATCTATGGTGGGTTCCAGCTGGTTTCTCACAAGGTCCAGTATACAAATCCAGGCCTGGCCTGTTCACCAGACTAGGCCAAATCGGGGTGTTGGGTTCCGCAGTTGGATCGATGGGATCACAAGATGTGTCGAGCCATGCAGTGAGTAAGGACAGTCAGAGGCTCCGTGACTGGACTCAGGATCAACCTGTGGATGACCTTAGGCTGGATCCATAACCGAGGAGGAACAGCCGGTCAAACCACTCTTCACAAAGCCGATTACCGAGTCACACAAGCCGTTCCCAGACGGACAAAAAAACCAGTTCCTTTCGGGGCGAGCCTTTCTCACGAAGCCGATCGCAGACTTCTACAGCCGTCCCCAGACTGACAAAGCAGCCAGTTGCTTTCGCCTTTTTGGGGCGGGCCTCACGGACCGCCTCTGGGGACCCGTGATTGGTCCATCCCTCGAGCCCACAGCCGCTCTCCGCCAATGGCTTGCTGACACGTCTCGTCGACTGACTGTCAGAGCGCTGGGCGGGGGCTGGTTTGGAGGGGGAAGGAAGAATAACGCCACCTCTCGGTACACCACCACTGTATGAACACTGGACAGCCTGCTACACCTCCCGGCACACATGTAACGTCCGTTTACCAAACAACCTGGCAAAGCATGCATTTCAGGGGGGATCTGGGCTAATCCTATTTTTAATAACCCACTAAGGGCCCTTTTCCGCAACACTACCCCCACCTTTCTCCCGAGGCTCTCCCGAGCCTCCATCTGGGGCAGCCCACGATAATGGCCCTGTCTAACGTACAGCACATATCTCCCATTTCCTCTAACCCAAATATGGGAAGCACTTAACTCCAAAAACCAGTGTCACAGTAAGATTTGCATGTTTCTATCCTAGTGTGTCGGATCACTAATCTAACAAACACATTCACACTCTATGCACACTACTTAACATTCTAATTATGGATTTGAACGGGAGGGCATTCAATTTTACTTTTAACAACAATGTTTGCATCGGAGCAGGACATTCAAAGGTTCAAAGTTCCCTAACGTGTTCGCTTATTCATGGCCCCTCCCGCCAGTATTGTCTATTCACCCCTGAGGGTTTCCTCACTCCGTGGCCCTATTGGCCTCTCACCAGGTGAGTTCAGTCGGCCCAGGGCCTAATCTCACAGAGAGTTCTTCGGCCCACTGATCCCACAAAATGGCATGAACCTTCGGCCGCAACGGCCCACAAAAGCACTTTGCCCTCAATGGCCCACAAAAATGCTTCGGCCCATATGGCCCACAAAATGACTTCTCGGCCGCAATGACCTACTCACGAGCAGCAGCAGGCAACAAGCCCTGCATTGGACAGCAGGTGACACAGCAATGGTAGTACGGTGATATCGATAGTAAGTAAATGCAGTTTGGAGGCGTTCTTGAGGGTGCAAATGGGTGTGATGACCTTAGACCAGGTGAGATGGAGTGTACCTTTAACCTTCCTTGCCTGACTTGCTTTGGCAGGACTTGTTTTGGTATGGTCTTCTTAATAAGTTCTCTTTTTTTTTTTTTCTTCTTTTTAGCAGACAGGATGGTGCGTTTCTAAATCAAATGTTATCTTTGTGGGTGTGTGCTCATGACATACTGGTGGCCTCTCTGGCACTTGGAGAGGGTGACCTAGTCTGGCCCTTGTTAACAAATTTTCCCATCAACACTACTCGTACCAGGTGTCATGCATGAATGGTGCGGAGGAGAGTTCATCGAACCTAACCATTTACTTTTAGCTCAAAACAATGAAACAAACCCTGCTATGGCAAGAATGATCCGAATAACCAATTTTTCCCAACCTGGCACACTGTTCCATTCTTTTAAACCTGGGCAAGGCCCTTATTTGTCTTTTTTCATTTGGTGGTGCTAGGCATACTCGCTGGCTGGGGAGTGTGACTACTACTAGGCCTCTTTTCCTGCTTCCAATACGGGGTGGGGGACACCCAGCGACCTCGGGGTTCACCTGAGCGTGCTTCGGGCGCTCCTAACTAAGGGGTGGCTCTCTAGCCCCCATAATGTGCTCTCCTAGCACCCATACTGTGCTCTCCGAGCACTAAAACCTACTGTGCTCTCCTGGCACCTCTGACAGCCTTCACCTGCCAGGAGCCCCCAGAGCCCTGGTGCCCTCTCTCCTGACTCACCAACTTCCAATACCATGTCACACCCCCAGCCAGTATCACCATACCTTGGCCTGCACCTATCCCTAGCAGTCCGCCTGCACAATGGAACAGCAGCCAGAATCCATGTCAAATCCTCTAAGTCCCCCTAACCTGCACTAACTTGGTGAGGAGACTCCTGCCAACAGGGTACGTTGTTCGCACTCACTCTTCTCATTCGCACAGTCACGCCATTCACCCAAACACTTTAGTCATTCATTCCACAGTGCCACACACCCAGTCCACAATACCATCCAACACCTTTCACTTTTATGTTAAACAAAAACACACCAGTCCTTTGGATCCCACTTGGTCATCAAATTTAACTGATACACTTTTTTTTAATCAAACCCCAATCAATTTGTCACCACATCCGTCGTCCGCTGGCCTCCTCCATACTGCCCTAATCGTTTATTTCCAACAATTTCAACAAAACATCAAAATCTCTTCACCAGCCCCATGGAACCTCTGCATGGTTCTTACCAGGCATTTCAATCTTTCCTCGAACAAGCCACTCTTTGTCATCCACTTGCTTCAGGTGTGTTTAACGCTCTGCCTGTAATGTCTCCACCATTTTTTCTTTTTTTCTCTCTCAATATTCACCCAAATCCACTCGTTCCACTCTTATCCCTTCTGTCATCTCTCAATTTGCAATCACTCTCGATATAATTTTCAATCAAAAATTTTACATCCCAATATGGCCTGCTTCCTTGGCTCATTGGAAGGGAAGTGAGGGAACGAATCCCTCATTACCCATTACATGACCCCGCCGCCTTTCCGCCACGGCTCAAAGGGGTCACGTCTCATTTGGGGTTGTGGTCCACCCCCTCCTCTTCTCCAGGGTTCGCGGAAGTCAGGTAAACCCCAATCGGGGGAGCGGCCTCCCTCTCTTCTCCAGGGTTCGTGGAAATCAGGTAAACCCCAATCGGGGGAGCGGCCTCCCCCTCTTCTCTCTAACTCCCTGACGACAGATAAACCCCACTCAGCTAGCCAAACCCCTCGTGTCCTCAGAAAGGTTTGAAGACCAAGTGACACATGGCGGTGTCGCTGCTGGCCCGTTCCTGTTCTAAAATTGGTAAAGGGAGTATGTGACCCATGCCAGTGCCGCTTGCTACTCATCTGCGCTCTACCCCAAAGTTCCTGTGAGGCCGAGAGAGAAATTAAAATCCAATTTCTAAAGCCTGCTCCTGGATGCAGCACCTCTAACTCTGTAAGAACCCATGCGGAGCAGTCCATTATGGTGTCCGTCCCCTGTGTCAAGTTCTGTGCTGGTGGCATTTATATTTCCCCTTGCACCTCTAACCTATTTCCTACGTCACCACTCATTCCATGCTCAGGACTCCCACACAAAACAGGCTCCACACATTCCAAGGCTATGTGTTCACATTCCACACCTTCAACCTTGCCTGCGTATTGACCAACTGCCTCGCACTCCAGGGCTACATTCTCGACCGCCACGTGAGTACCCACACACGTTTCGGCCTTGGCAGCACACACCGGTGCTGTAGTCTGGACTGTGGACTTACCGCATTCATTCACAGGAACTCCACCACACACGTTCAGGGGTCACGCATACGTGCACCCCATCGGACAGTCTCCTCATTAACATAAAATCCAATTCCTACCTTAAGCTCATCGTCCGCACCATGTATGCATGTACCCACGTACCTGCTTCGTTCCAGTCACCTCGGTCCGGTCGCTTCTCTCCAGCAGGTTGCTCGTCATCGGTTCGCCACATTCCTCTGGGGTTGTCAGCTCCACATGCTGGACCTGCTCAAAATGTGTTTCATTCGTCAACAACCCCATTTGCTCCCTCAATGTCTCCTTCACCAGGGTTTGCTATAATTGTTGTTTCATCTGACGAGTGATGTCAATCAAGTCCCACACCACTAACATTCCTCCCTGTGGTGATGTCACACATCCCACATTATTGTGCTGTCCTACTTCCTGGCTCCATTTTCCTTTCCATTTGAGTCATTCTTCCTCTCTGAGCCTTTTGAGTTGTTCGTTATCTTTCCGGAGTCTTTCCATCTCCGCGTACTCCAACCTTGCTCTCTCCTTTAGTTGGTCAATTTCAAATTCATATTCTTTTTGTTTCCTATCCCACCGTCTCTCTTGTTCTTCATTCTCCAATCTTGTTGTTTCCCTCAATTGATTGATTTCCCTTTCCTGCTTCATTCGTTGTTCTTTCACTATTTCTTTCATCTCATTCTTTAATCTTGCTTTGGCTTCTAACTGTTCGATCCGCACAGTGTGGTTCCTTAACGTTTCATTCTCCATTCTCTCTCTTAACATCCTCAGCTCGTTTTGTAGTTCCCTCTCTTTGTTTTGGTGTTTCTGTAACTCAGAAGCTTTTTCCCATAATTCCTTGCTCATCTTCGCACCTCTTTCGCATTCTTCCTTCCTCATTTCGTCCATTCTCTTACCGTATTCCTTTAGTTGTTCCACATATTTCTCTGTTCTTTCTATCGTTTGTTCTTGGATTTCTCTTATCTGATTGCCTGTTCTTACCTCTTCCTTCAGTTGTTGCAATTCCACATCGTGTTCCCATTTTTCCTTTTCCAGCTTTATTTTTCATTCTTTTTCCAAGTTCTCCCTAACCCGGGAGTTACTAATTTGCTCTTCCTCTATTCTTTCATTCAGTTCGCTCTTCTCTTGTTCCAACTTATGGGTACTCCCCTCTACCTTCCTCATTTCTCCATGTAGTTCTTCGAACTGTCTTGACTTTTCCAACAATTCTTCCTTCCTTTGCTCCAGATATTTCTCTCCTCTTTTTATCTTCTGTTCTCGGCTTTCTCTTATCTGATTGCCTGATCTTACCTCTTCCTTTAGTTGTTTCAATTCCAAATCGTGTTCCCGGTTTTCCTTTTCCAGCTTTATTTTCCATTCTTCCTCCAAGCTCTTCCTATCCCGGGAGTTATTAATTTGCTCCTCCTCTATTCTTTTGTTCAGTTCGCTCTTCTCATGTTCCAACCTACGGGTAAACCACTCTCCTTTCCTCATTTCTCCATATAGTTCCTCGACTGCATTGGCTAAGTCATTTTCCAGCCACCGAATTCATTCCTGTGCATCGGCCAATTGTTGTGATTCCCTGTGCACATAATTTTCCTGAACCTCGTCTGCGTGCCGTAGCGCCTCGTCCAATTTAATTTGTAACTCCTCAATATAATTCCCATCACACCTCCTCTGCTCCAAGGTATCCGCCAATCGTGCATGAAGCTCGTCAATGTACGCGTTGTCGTCCTGCTTCGTTTGCCATGATGCATGCTGTGACCATGTGGTCTGAAACGGTGGGCGGGAGCGCTTTCGGCATGCTGTGCGGTTCGTTACGCTATTCATAGTAACCCTCTCCCGCTTCGTGTCGCGCTGAGGTGGAGCCACGACGCCATCTTGCGACTCCATCTTTCTTTACAATTTCGATTGTTTACTTTACTAACAGCTTTACAATCTATGGGATCACAAGACGTGTCGAGCCGTGCAGTGAGTAAGGACAGTCAGAGGCTCCGTGATTGGACTCAGGATCAACCTGTGGATGACTTCAGGCTGGATCCATAACCGAGGAGGAACAGCCGGCCAAACCACTCTTCACAAAGCCGATCGCCGACTCACACAAGCCGTTCCCAGACTGACAAAGCAGCCAGTTGCTTTCGCCTTTTTGGGGCGGGCCTCACGGACCGCCTCCGGGGACCCGTGATTGGTCCATCCCTCGAGCCCACAGCCACTCTCCACCAATGGGTTGTTGACACGTCTCGTCGACTGACTCTGTCAGAGCGCTGGGCGGGGGCTGGTTCAGAGGGGGGAAGGAAAAAGAAGAACGGCGCCTCTCGGTACACCACCACTGTATGAACACTGGACAGCTTGCTACACTTGCCGGCACACATGTAACATCCAATTCCCAAACAACCTGGCTAAACATGCATTTAAGGGGGGATCTGAGCTAATCCTATATTTAATAACCCACTAAGGGCCCATTTCCGCAACAGTTCTACCCCATTTGCCAACGTAGTGAACCATAGATTATATTGTTATATAGTTGACTAACATACTATATCTATTCATTTATAAAACAGCCTTCAGTGTGCAATGATCCATTATCAAGTATATTTTAAAGTATCAGAGCAGCAAACATAACAGATGGGTACATGTTTCCTTTTAACTGAGCATTGACGAACAACAAGATACCTTACCAGGGCCAGATGTGCTTGTGCCAGAATTGGGATTATATATTCGTTCTTATTATATTGATTATTATTACAATCATATGGTTTGAAAGTCATCTGGTTTGAAATATTCACTGAGTGTATAGTAATGGTATTGAGCATTTTACTGGTGCACTCAGGAGAACGTGTTTTGCAAATAAATAATCAATGATCCTAAGGTTTTAAAAGATATATTATAGTTATATGGAATTAACCAGACTACAGTATATTGAACAGAGATTATATTCCATTTATTCGTGGCCTGACACAGTGAGTTCTGAGCAAACAAAGAAACTCATTCCCATAAGCAGCCGCCACCATGAGCAGCCCTTATTTGCAAATGCAATGAGCTTCTGACTTTGTCATTGTGAGAGACCTGATGAGCATAAGTATCCTGCAGACAATTTAATCGATATCTCGACTGTCTCAGTGCCTTTGAAATGTTTCCTGGTGAACCATTCCTTATATGGTGACAATCACTTTAGCCAATGCTTTACAACAGATTCACATTGCTTAAAAGCATATTAAAGCAAATAAAGAGAAATTAGTACATAAATTGTGGACAAAGAACACTTATCTCAACATGAAAATATTTGTTTCAGCATGATCAATATAGAAACACCAGTGCTTTGCGATAGTCATGCGATCCATCGAGCATATATGTCCATGCTAACATTTCACAAGATGGAATTGATTATTTTACTTCCACAACTCCTGATTTGAAAAGTATAACACCTACAAAAGTGAAGTACACAGTGATTGGTAGGTATGTAGATCATGGATTCAATGATATGAGTGAGGAAAGTGAAAAGAAGTAGGCCTAATTGTGAGTGCTTTATCATACAGAAACCGTTGCGGCCCGTTTCAAGTCAAGGCATATTTGAGCAGGCCAAAACAAAATGGTAGCTTAAGACCCCTGTGAGGTGAAAGCAGGCTGACCAAGATGGCATGCCACCATCTTGGTAATTCTTTTTTTGGTTTTTCATGATGAGCACCTCTTTAGTTATCTTCAAAAGGGGTGTTTAAATTTATCCAAATACCCAATTTTCATTCATGCACTCCCTTGGTCTGCCCTCAAGATGCATGCGAAGTTTTGGGCCACTAGGTTTCATGGTTTTAGAGTTACGGAGGAGACACATGGACACAAACACACACATTACTAGCAAATGCAATCCATCACTTTGCTGATGGAGATATTAAGGGGGGAGTAAGAAGGAGGGGAGGGAGGGTAGGATGAGAGGGTGAGGGGAAGGGGGTAGGGGGAGTGAGGAGGGAGGGAGATCGGGGGGGGGTGGGGGAGTGAAGACGGTGGGGGGAGGGAGGAGCGATGCAGAAATTGAGGGCAGCATGAGGGGAAGGAAGGCAGTGTAAGGGGGAGCCAAGGTAAGGCAGTGTGAGGGGAGGACATTGCCACCGGACATTGCCACTGTCCAAAAATGTCCGGGAAGAGAGAGAGAGAGAGAGAGAGAGAGAGAGAGAGAGAGAGAGAGAGAGAGAGAGAGAGAGAGAGAGAGAGAGAGAGAGAGAGAGAGAGAGAGAGAGAGAGAGAGAGAGAGAGATGGGGGGGTGAGAGAGAGGTGTTGGAGGAGGGTGCTGCACTGTATTGGGAGGGGGTGGAGTGAGGATGGGACAAAGAGAGGAGTAGGGGAGTTATCAGAGAGAATATGCTATGCTTTATGAATAACACACACACACACACACACACACACACACACACACACACACACACACACACACACACACACACACACACACACACACACCTCTCTAATACTTCTGTTTGATCAGTCAGCGAGTCAGAGGTGATTCATTCATTTCTCGTTCATGTTTCTGTTTCGTGTGAGTGGATGATAAATGGGGTTTCTGGGACGCCCATTCAAATGAATGGGGAAAAAGGGAAAAACTTTCTGCAAATGTAAAATTGAGACTATGAAAGATTGAGACTTACTGATGAAAGCACTTCTTCCCTTTCATATTTTCATTCCACTCAAAGAGCAAACCAACGAATATTTTCCATGTTCTATTTTAGGGAATAACCTAATTTTCTTCTAACATTCATTTCCATCGAGTATATTCACAAATAATAACTTGGAACTTGGTTCTTGGTTTAAGTGTCTTTGTTGTGCAGAAATGAAATGATAAACTTCTCTCAATGCTCTTATTTGACCACCTCCTGAACCACATATCATTTTGAGATTGTAGTAAATTGTTTTTCCATTGTTCAATTGATAACCATCAAAGTTTTCAGTCCATTCAAGGATATTAATTATTTTCTTTACATCCTCCAACTTCTCTTATCCTTACCTTTTTCCTCCAGCTGTCACCTTAAGTTCTCCAAATAATCTCTGTCGAAAGTTCCCTCATTCTCAGGGAACCCAAGTTTGCTGTGCATCGTCCACTCACACCAGCCGATTCTGGCAGAGCGGCACTCTCCGGTTTCCTCAATTGCTTAATTGGTGTTTTGCTGCTCTCCGTGTACACGTATTGGTGGGCAATAAACAGTTTTCTCTCAAGTACATCGACGTCTTCATATATTGGTAAAGGGTAATCGACGCTCCGACATATATATATATATATATATATATATATATATATATATATATATATATATATATATATATATATATATATATATATATATATATATATATATATATATATATATATATATATATATATATATATATATATGGCGAGCAAGGGTCTCGAATAGCGGTCCAACTACGAGCAGGGTAATTCTGGATAAATAATGTATCAAGCTATAAAGAACACGACATAATTCCTTTACAAATGCATGTCCGTACAAATGGCAATTACATTAATTAGAAAGCTGAGGAAAGAGAGAGAAGAGGGAGGGAATATTTGAGGGTTGCATTCTCCAGACATTCAGCAAAGCAGTGAGTGAATCATGTCAATGGAGCCAAATGGCTGTGGGCCTTTGCTCCAGTACAAAATAACACCTTAAGAAAGAAAGACACAGATGACAAGCTCTAATTAAATGAGGTACATCAAGATGAATCAATTAAATTAATATTTACTAATTAGAAAAACACATTCAGGAATTAACTGAGACTACAATTCTTATTAATGCCCACATTCAAGCAGATTGATTATAATTATAAGAACTACCGAAAAAGGAAGTCCACTTCGACACTGTCGTCGGTGGGCGTGGCCACCTGGTCAGCTGATGGTTCCAAATACCAAACGGGCCTCCTGTTCTTGTACGCCATTCATGAGCCAATAAATGTGCTCTCACTCATGGAACCTTTGTCCCATGGTTGGTTGTGTGGAGGAAAAAGAATTATATTCATGTATTCTCAATTACAATTGTTGCTGGTACTTTATAAATTTAATTTTTGTACTCTTGTTGAATTGGCTGTCAGTCATGTTTCATTTTCCCCAAGAGTCTTTTGACCTACATATTGATAAAAGGAATATCTTACTATGAAAAAGGTCTTGCTCGCTGCATAGAAACAGGGTGACCTAGTTGATAACACTGCAAACTTTTGCCATGATTGTGTCATTCGCTCCCTCCCACCTAAAGTGGCAATGTATTGCAGTTTTGAGTTCTTTTGCCTCGTGCTTATCAGCTCATCCTGTAGCTGAATTGCCAAATGTCTTACCCTCCCATTTTTGTGGATGTCAAATTGTGTATAAGAAGAATTACTTCAGGCTTCTGTTTCAGTGAAGTTCATTCGAATGTTTCAGTGACTCATTGAATGTTCTTCCTCTGTATATATGAAATTAAAGATTCTTCGTTTGTATGCTGATCCATTGTGGAAATTGAGTTCTTTTTCACCACACAGCGAAGGGGAGGCAGCGAAGAGAAGAGAGCTAACAGCTCCAAGCTCCCCCTTTTATAAGCCCCAGACGAAGGGTAGGGTGATGACCCAAAGCGTCGCACTGTGACCCAAATCCAGCTTCTCTATTGGGACTCAGAGGCACTAGTCAAGCCCTGCCAGGCTCTGGGACCGGAAATTGCCTCAGTTGCCCATCAGCTTTGGCATGGGTCGAAGCTCCTGACTCAACATAGGGTATGCTCCCTGAGCTGGCACAGCAGCCTTGAATGTGCTCCGAGTGCAGTCTGAATGTCGAATAGCAATGGATTTTCCCCACCACTCACGGGCCCCCTCTCATAAGCCAAAATACACACCCAGGTCCAATATCAAACTACCGGATCGTTCTTCTTGCAACCCCTCCTCGCTGCCCGTCATGCCGTGATCTGGCGATAGGATGAGGGTTGTATCAATTCCGCGTGCTCACCCGGGACGTCCCCGGCAGATGTAGTCAAGCTCTTGCCATCTGCTACTTGGCCAAGCATCGCGCGGTCCCGATGTCAGCCCGAGTCATGCAGTACTCCTCTATATAGAGTGGCAAATTGTAGCGACGCAGTGGTACGAGGGGGTGCGGGAGGCAGTTGTGGTCAAAGAGGTGAGGTTTGGTGAGCGAGGTGCGAAGTAAGGTGAAGTGCCAGTTGGGGATTGGCGCGCAGATTTGAATGAAATAATGGCGAGTGATGCACGGGTGGTATAGTGTGGAGTGGGATTGTGGTTCCTAACCATGGGAGGCATCGTGGTGTGCTTATTATCAATTGCATATTGAATGGGGTGTGTGCTTGCTTGCTTGTTTTGTCCCATGGCTAAAAGGACAGGGTTAGGATAGGAATCAGAATATGAAAGTTACTAGTTAATCGCGAACGTAGTGAGCTTCATACTAAACGCATGCACATGAGAGATTAGGAAACAACAACAACACAATACCCTGGCAATTTGGAATCCGTGTCGTCGGCTATGACCCTTTTGCTTCGGGTTTTTGTCATGGGGAATGATGCGTCCCGGGAGATAAAAGCATCGTCGGAGACATGAAAGACCCAAATATCAGACATGGTGTATATTTCCTCCACTTATTTTAATAAAGATATCTCCCGCATCATCAAAAAATAATTTTTAATCGTGATTTACATTATTTGATCGCTGATCCCGAATCCAGGCCGAAGTAACCGGAAATTGCAGCATCGAATGCAAGAAGAATTCTACGTTAGCTTCTCGGCTTTGCCTATTCCATATTAGACCCAACTACAAGACCCAGGCAACACATTTCGTCCCATTAACCCACTAGACATGAGGGGAGGTCTAACTGCACAAAGACTAATGAAATAACTTCCTGGGGATAACTGTATGTTGGGTGCCATTGCCTTAGAGCCATGCGGTTTTGTAGAACCGCAATAATGTTACAATTTTACAAATACAAAGGAATAAATATAAAATATTTTACTCAAATAAATGTAGAAAAAGTAAAACTTAATTTTGATATAATAAATACTTATGAATAAAATTTTATATCATTGTTCACAAGTAAATATATTTTATCAATATAAATAAATGTTTTATATTAACGAATAAATATGCAAAATTATTATTGTTTTCCAGGAGAACCTCTGACCCGGAATGCTCAGGACAAAGGTGTTCCAATATTTCCAGTTAAAAGATAAATTTAAATAATTGATGTCATCATTTTATGAGGCCTAATTCATCCAGCCAGAAATTATTACTAAACAGGTATTATACACTTACATACAGTATAAGTACTGTATGTATTTAAAAACGAAATCAAACAAGTAAAACAAAACAAAAAAAGTAATTGCCCCTGTTATTTTCATAATTTTGTTGTATGGATTCATAATTTTCATGATTGTTTCATAATTAAAGGGCTAGCTCATATTTATTCACAACTAAAATTTCCGCCAGTCTACCAGTCGGCCAACAATGATCAGATCACAAAAAAATCAGTGAGATGCATGTGTATGCAATCATGGACTGTACTTGTGCCAAGTTTGAACAAAATCAGACCATGCATGTCTGATAAATGGTTGGGGACACATTTAAGTAACAAAATGGCCACCAGTCCACCATCATGGACCTGATCTCGAAAAAAACGACGTGCATATGTAAGCCATCATTCGTTATCTGTGTGCCAAGTTTTAACTACATCGGTAAATGCATATCCGAGAAATGGTTGAGGAAGTATTCAACATCAGGCTTTTTTTAGATCCTCGTGGAGGATCTCTAAGTCTGACTCACGTTGTTGTTCTTCATCTTCTTCTTGTGGACTTTTTTGTTTCACAGCCTACAGTTTTCATCGAAACTTCCTGAAACTTGGCATATATATATATGTAAAAATACCCTCCGCAGACAGTAACCATCTCCGATTTTGAAAATTCCTCCTAGAAAAAAAGTTATGACGTCAAAATATCTCCGCTAATGGAAATCGCCTAAAAAATTATCTCCGAAACTAGGCAAGCTTTTTGAGTTCTGTTTGCGAGAATCGAACAGGGCATTAGCAGAGATGAATTACCGCACATATGATACATCACTATGACGTCATATCCATTTTTATGACGTCATTCCTATTTTTTGACATTTTTTGTTTCACAACCCAGAGTTTTCATCGGATCTTCGTGAAACTTGCCATGTATATGCAGAAAGCCCACACGCAGGCAGTAACCATCTCCGATTTTGGAAATTCTTCCTAGAAAAAAAGTTGACGTCATAATATTGTCGCTAATGGAAATCGCCGATTCCATTATCTCTGAAACTAGGCAAGCTGTTTGAATTTTGTTTGCGGGAATCAAGCCGGGCATTAGCACAGATAATTTATCGCAAACCTGATACATCACAATGACGTCACATTCGTTTTTATGACGTCAGCATTAAGAGGACGAGGATATTTGCTCATTTGAGCTTGTTATAACTGAAATGGGCACCAGCTGGCCATCTTGGATCTGATGTCGAAAATAATTGATGTACATATGTAAGCTATCATTCATTATCTGTGGGCCAAGTTTGAACAAGATCAGTCAATGCATGTCCGACAAATGGTTCAGGACGTATTTGACACCGGGGTTTTGTTTGTTTTTTTAAAAACTAAAATGGCCGCCAGTCGGCCATCTTTGATTGCATCATGAAAAAATCAGAATGTGCATATGTACAGAATCATATGTTGTCTTTGTGCCAAGTACAAATAAAATTGGTCCATACATGTCGAGATATGGTTGCGGACACACATTAGTAGAGTAAATTTGTGGTTTGACCCCAAAAAATTGATACAAAAGGTTTTTCAACGGTTTTGGGTAGGTTTTGACCTCCAAAATAACATACTAAAAATCTACTCAAATCCACCTACCGTAAAGGGCCTATTTTCAAGATGGCGTCCAAAATGGCCGCCATGGGCTTAAATTTCCATAGAATGTGCAATAGCTGGCCTACATTTGTGATTTTTGTGTCAATTTCTATGTTTTGGAGGTCAATCCAATCCTAACAAATCCAATGAAACCATTTTCAAAGTTGATCAGTGATGGAAAAGCCTTAAATTCAAGATGGCGGCCAAAATGGCCCCCCAAAATGGCCGCCATGGGCATAAATTTGCCACTAAATTGTCAATAAATGCTGTGCTTGTGTGATGTATGTGTCGATTTCTATGTTTTGGAGGTCAACAAATCACCTGATATCATTTTCAGTGTTGACTAGTGATGGTAAGGCCTTAAATCCAAGATGGTGTCCAAAATGCCCCCCACCCCCCCCCCCAAATGGCCACCATGGGCGTGTACTTGTTTTAAAACAGACAATAAATGGACTACATTTGTAGTGTTTGTGTTTATTCCTATGTTTTGGAGGTCATGCCCAATCCTTCAAATAGTGTCTACCTGAAAAGTTGTCCCGTGTGTAGTGATCAGAATTAATTGACCATCTTGTGCATAACATAAATAAAAATATGCTTTGGTAATTTAGAAAGTAATAAATTAATCGGCTCTCACAATGATCACCATTTCCTCTAGAACGTACTTTCAATTAAAATGCCTTCAAGTTAGGGTAAATCGAAAACATCAACGAAAGTTCGTTCATTGAAGTAGCATTTATCATAGATAAACTATGCTTCCTCTTCGTCCTCCGATACTGTCTTGTTGAAAGGATTTTCGCAGGTATCAAGTTGACAGGGTCTGCAGACGCTGTGGCATGGCAGACCGTATCCCCTACAGCTACAGCGACTTGTTCTACAGCCAGTTGTGCAGTTGCATCGGATCATCTTCAACAACTTTTCTGGAGCAGCGTCCTTGTCTGACATGACTGGAACTAGTTTATTGTCCTCCAGTTTCCAACCCCAGTCTGTTGGCTTCAAGTTTCCGTTCCTCCCCATCCAGACCATAATCTGATAGTATACTCTCAGAGAGTGAAACCTTGTTGAAGACGCTGTTGGTGGCAGACGTTCTGGGGTGACAAACGACTTAGCTGAAGCCAGTTTCTTCACAAAGACATTATATCGCAACTTGGCGAGGGAATCACAGGGATGTCCTCCAAATAATACTTTCATGGCATTTTTGCCGTTCATGACCATGTCTCTTGTTTGGTTGGGGACAAGGAAGGTGTTTGCACAAGTCTTGATTGCTGAATCCCCCTTTGCCAGTTTCTGAAATGCTGACTTTTTTCCAATTCCAAATACTCGAGATGTCGAGTCACACCCAGTGAAGGCATGAAGGAAGAGAAGATGTGGGCATAGCTCTTCACCCAATGATACTTTCAGCTGGTTGATATTGTGCACCTTCCAGTTCCTGGATGAATTGTCAGAACGAAAATACAGTTCTTTGCTGTCGACGCTAGCGTAATGCAATAATAGCACCGACAGATCTGTATCTTCTCCAATCAGGGTAGTTGATTGTTGGTATGACGATGTCACTGCCGCTTTTACTATGTCTACATCGGCATCCCCTGGTGCATGAATTACGTTCAAGCCAATTTTCTTCATTTCCTCACTGATGAGGTTGATGAGCTGTTGCTTGTTGGAGCTCCTGGACAGGAACTCATCCTTTTTGCCAGAGAATTCTGTTCCAGGTGTGAAGCTGACTTCTGGATGAACAATATGGCCATGGCGCTTGTGTGTATTGTCCTTAATAGATGGTCCATCATCATAACCATCAAAAACGACTGTTGCTTTTACATAGTGACGAATAGTGAAGTCAGCATACGACTTGGCTATCACATTGAAACTGTCCCCGGCTGTCCATGACAAACGATGCAGCAAGGAGCCACCATCAAGAACATAGTGCTCAGTTTGGGGAACAGAGTCAGACACGGTATCATTTGACACTTTGGCAGAATGGTCTCTGATAGCTTGAACTAATTGAGGTTTGTCAGCCTTTCTGAAAATACCTATACCCTCAAACAGGGCAGGGGGAAATGGGCTCAGCTCATAGCCCATGACATCTTCCAACGAAATGTCTCCTGTTTTTGACACAACAAGAAATATTTGAAAGAGTAGAGCAGGGTCAATTGCTCTGTTTGGACCAAGTTTGACTGAAGATACATCTCCAAGTGTTTTGGCTCTGTCTTTTCGTTTGAAGGAAGATGTGAAAGCGGGTTTATTGACCATACTTTCCATAATCTTCTCTCCAACAGACTTATGCTCGTGGACATTCACATCCGACGCGGCCACCACTCCAGTCACAACATTTCTTAGTGAGGGATCTGGAGAAAACGGAGAGCATTCACTGAGTTTTGAACTGATTTTGGCTAGGTCAGAAGCATCTCTTTCCATCCTTGCGCCACTAAATTCCTTGTGTTGTTCACTAGTCGTGTACAAAAGATCAGTGAATTCCTGCATCGCACTGTTATATTCCGACGTGACCGGCATTGACATTGTCCATAGAGACCGTTGTTCTTCACCCATCCCACTTCCGCGTGTTAGGCCACCAGTGCTCTTCAGGGATCTCATCAAGGTCTGTTCGATGACAAGATCAGGGCTTAGACCCGCCCAGAACTTATTACGCCATCCATTTTGGACGCCATCTTGGATTTAAGGCTTTTCCATCACTGATCAACTTTGAAAATGATTTCAATAGATTTGTTGACCTCCGAAACATGGAAATTGACACAAAAAATCGCAAATATAGGCCAACTAGTTCCCATTCTATGGCAATTTAAGCCCACGGTGGCCATTTTGGACGCCATCTTGAAAATAGGCCCTTTCCGGTAGGTGGATTTGAGTAGATTTTTAGTATGTTATTTTGGAGGTCAAACCCTACCCAAAACCGTTAAAAAAACCTTTTGTATCAATTTTTTGGGGGTAAGGCTATTTTTTGTTGTAGATTTACCCGACTACACACGCACACGTAAATCGAGACCAAATCCATAAGCCCCTGTTTCGGACTAAGTCCAACGGGGGCTAATAAAACTTCCTCTGTTTCCCTGCCATGTTATTGGAATTTCCCAGAGCATCATGTGGCTGTGTTGGACTGAGGAAAGGAAATTGCTTTTCTGAACCACCCAACCAGCTTTTAAAAGAGGAAGTGAAAAAATGGACAATGTACCAACCCTGATGGAAGAGCGATACTTTGTCATTTTTTAACGTATCTTGTAAACTAGTAAATATTATTAAAAGAAAAGTGATAGTAGTGAATCATTTAATTTTAGTAAAGTGTCCCAAAACGAACCAACATGAGTAATTGCGTAAAACACCAATTATTTATTTATTTATGATAGAGGGACCAGGAAAAAAAAACCATCAAACATGATTTAATTGTGGTAGAGGAGTCAGATAGCTGGTCAAGAGGTATGCACACTCACCGAACAGCTGTCCAGCTTGGGTTTGAATCTCAACCCGACTAGAAACTGTCATCCTGGTGATTTATCAATGTGTGTGCTGTCTCTAAGATGGACGTTAAACTGGGCATCTCATATGCTGGTATTCGTTGGTGTACGTTAAAGATCCCATGGTGTCCTGCATGAAGAGTCAGCGAGCTATCGCCGGCATCCTGAACAAATCACAAATTCCTGCCCCAACTACTGCAGGGAAGGGAATGGCAAACCACCCAGTGTAATTCTTGCCAATAAACTGCTTTGGCAGCACCGACTCTCTGCAACAGAAGATGGTACATCTCAATTAGAAATCAAACAACATTATTTGATTACTTAATTCACACATTCACACAACACATGATATTTTACACTCCCCGTCTCTATGCATATTTTACACTCCCATTAACCCAAACTAACGCAGCCCTCAAACTTGCATGTTAATGCAATTCCTCCACTCCATTCCTGTTTGCACATTCCCTCCAAATGTAGCTCCGTCAGATCATTGCCCTTTTACCGTCCATTCTATCACCCTTCCATGAGCCTCGATGTTGAACAGAAAAAAGAAAAAAAACAACATCATCAATGAGCCGTGGATGTTACAAATACGCACTGGGCAAGTAGAGTCGCAAGCAATCAAACGCGGTTGTATTTATTTGCACAAAATTTGACATTTGCAGGAGTAAAATGAAATGCACAAAAAATAAGGGAAGCACAGAGTCATTGAACTGAGTGAAGCACATCAGAGGGAAGAGAGAGAAAAAGGAGAATCAAGATCCCAAATGGTGTCACTCTCAAACACAATTGTCTCCTTAAAAATCAACATGTCTCCTTCCCTTTAACTTACTTTGTACATCATTTTTATTTACTAGTATGTGCCCGTACGTGCGTGCCCGTACGTGCATGCCTGTACGTGCAATAAATAAATAAATAAAAATATTCAAACCGCGTGCCAGAAACAACCACACAGGCCGTTCCTTCACTCTCGCATGCCCGTACGTGCGTGGCCGTACGTGCAACCCAAAAAAAACAACAACCTTTCAAACAACCACACAGGCCGTTCCTTCGCTCTCGTAAACAACGACTGGATTGGGGCATTGTGTTTATCCATAAATGCACATAAGAAATTATTAGAATACAGTAAGTCATCACTATACGGAAGTGGTGCGTGCCCGCATGGAATGTTCACATCATTCCACAAATTATCGCTTGCATTGAAGTAACAACTGCTGTGATACTTACACACACAGAGATAATTAAAATCCAAATTAAAATCAAGTTTACCTCCCTGTCTTTGCCTGCCATGATATTCGCTGCCATTGACCATTTACCACTCCTACACAACGGTAACGAAGGCGCTCTTTCCCCATTGGCCACGCCGACGCAGCAACGTGTCTTGTCTTTGGTTTGGTAAATAAATGGCCATAACTTGGGAAGCACTTGTCCGATTAATATCAAACCTTGAAAACGCACATACTCAGGACCCCAGCAATATACCTGGCAAGTTTCAATTAGATCGGACCAGTGGTTGTCGAGAAACAGCGGTCACAAACAGACAGACAAACACATACACACACGCACAGAGATTGCTGGAATTACAGATAGATATGGCAATCTCGGTTCATGCAGGAACGGAACGACTCAAAGTAGAACCTGTTGAAACGTTCATGTACATACTACCGAGGGGTATGGGGGAGATAGATCTGCACAAGAAGTAATGGAGGAATAACACAAAATGAGAAACAATGGTAGGGAGAGCAACACAATGGGAAAGAATGAAGAGATCTTGGTGTTGTGTCGGTGAGCGTACAAGATAATGATGTGCAGTGTATTTGAAAGATAGGTGATGAAAATGAAATTATGGACATTGGGATTTTACATTATGCCTTAATGTTACACTGTAAATAATCAAAGGTTCTGTGCTAACTTTGTTTAATTGTGACAAAATGACGTCAGTATGATGATCGAACCAGAACAGGACACGAGTCCCAAAGCCATGCTCTGCACAACATGACAACCTTCTCGCTAACATCGGAACACTGACCAATTGGAAAGGAATATGCAAATGTCAGTATTTGTCGATTTCCCCCAAAATAACAATCAGGAGGAAGTAGCACGAAGATCAAAGGTCTAACGGCAAAATGAAAAGTAACGACGTGATAAAGCCATTTTGGTCCAAGGGTCGACCAAACACGTGGTCAGCATCGATTACCATTAAACATCCCCCTTCTTTCCTTGCACTGGTGTGGATGATTATGATGGCGCAGAAGATGGGAGTTGTGTTTGAAGGTCATGCCACATTTTTTACATTGAAAAGGTCGTTCATTTGAATGAACACGAAGATGTCTTACAAGATGACATTTTGCACCGAATGCCTTTCCACATGTCTTGCAGAAATGGGATTTATTTTGTGGCCTCTGATGTCGGTGTAGATTTGACTTCCGTTTGAAGGTTTTTCCACAGAACTGGCATTCAAAAGGACTTTCATCGGTGTGGCACCTGAGATGCACCAAATAGTGTGGTTTGGCTGCAAATGCCTTTCCACATTCTTCACACTTGAAGGGTCGTATTCCAGCATGAATTCTCAGATGCAAATTGAATCTTCCCTTCCTCCTGAACTTCTTCCCACATTTGTCACACGTGTAAGGTATTTGCAAGACGTGTATCCCATAATGGCGATTGAGGTTACATCTGAAACTAAAACACTTTGCACACTCGTTGCACTTGTAGGATCCTTTGTTGGTGCGAAGGTGGGAAGGATACTTTTGGGTTTGTTTGTCCATTTGAGTTAATTTTTCCAAAAGTACCACACATTTTCTCAACTTCATTTGTTCTTTCATTTCACCTCCTAGTTTTGGCAGAATTTCCTCATCGCTCCTTTTTCTCCGTTCATGGTCATCACCAAAAACAAACTCTTCTTTCAATGTCTGTTTGATCAACCGTTGCTCTGCAAGAAAATGAACAAGCTCCTCAACACGTCCTCTTTCAATTGTGGAAGAGGTACAGGGTTAAATCCTGAGCAGGAAGGACCTTCAACTTCTCGATGCAAACACTCACAAAAGGCACGAGTGATAAACCGACGGAAGAATAAAAAATAACAAAAGAGGACAAATGTGAGGAAATGAGGAAATGTGAAAAAGGATGGAAATTCATACAACACTGACATTATAAGCTCGTATTCATAAATTTATTGCAAAAGGAAAGGAAGAAAGATGGAAGGGAATGATGAGAGAGGAGGAACAACTTGAGTGCTGTGATGTTCCTCCAGCTTACCTTCCTGAAATTCCCATTCTTCAGGCTCGGTTTTCACGATCGTCAAATCTACGGAGGAACAGAACTCGCTACAAAAATGGCTACCGGTGGGGACAAAATGTGTACATATTAGGTACGTTTTTAAAAAGAAAATTTGTTTTTCAACTGAGCACAACCATTGATCATGATGCTGGGAATGAAAGTTCAAATCCCATTTCTACTGTTGAGATTTTTTATTTTTGTCTCATACTGTATGTGCTTGTAATTATTTTTACAAGTAATACGAAATGCCCTGGTTTCCACAGCGTGAAACCGCGAAAGGTGAGAGGCAGGATCACCAGCCTTGAAGGGAGAGCAGTACTCCATCAGGCTGCGGACGAAAGCTTTGCATGTGGTCAGCGGCTCAGGTGGGACGAGGAAGGACTTTGCACGATGGAGGATTCCCAGTCGGCGACTGGCTTTTCCAAACACTTTCGACTCAAAAGAGGTACAACATTCACTCCACAAACCACATCAAGAACAACATAAATCCATTCAGCAGCGCTTCAATCAAACACAGCACCATCTTTAGTGCAGCAAATTCAGGCATGGCTCGGTGTTCATGAAAACGTCAGATGCATTGCCCTGTTCTTTCCACCGCCTCTGAGACAGAGGCCTTCACCTGCTCTCCTGCAGCCAAACGCAATGGCTGGATCCTTGCCTGCCAGTCAATCGGAGTGGTTGGATCACGGAAGGTGGAGGTGAGAGATGACAGAAGCGAGGTGAATAAAATGCCTGGCAGAGAAGTTTGCGGTGGAGTTCAGAATCGAAACAGTGTCAGTTCTAGAGTTCAGATAAGAAGTTGTGTTTGAGTTGGTTCAAGTTCAGAGAAGAGTTCAAAATCAAGCAGTTAGTCGATCGAGCGGAGGGTGAGGATAACCATGCCAAGCAACTGGGGAACGCAACGGAACAGGCACTGAACGCCGTGGAATGGGCACGAATAATGCAGTGCAAAGGTACTGAGGGCACCAGGCAGATCAAGCGAGATGTGGACTTCCCGGCATGGTTACCACCTCCTCACTGACAATACCTCCAATGCTGACTTTATTAAAAACAACCACAAACTCGAGCATCAAAATAATCGACAATAATTCTCCTCAGAGCCAACTCATTGCCCGATATTTCTTTACACATGCACCTTACATCCTTGCACCTGCCACCCCAAGCTCCTCAGTGACTCTACCTGGTTTTGCAGTGTCAACAGAGTCCACAACAGTCCTTTTCAGGACTTGCACTACACTCACCCACACACACTGCACGTCTCACCTGCACCTCCGACTCACCCGCACCATACTTCTTGTTCATTACCACATGAGCCGTATGACGTCGACACCACACCCTGCCTGCTTCACTCCTCTGTCTATAAATCTTTCTTCTTTCCTTTTTCCGGAATGATTGAGGCACCTGTGTGTTTAGAGACTGTGATAAGATGACTGACGAAGTTAGCTTACATGCTCAGGGTTATTGCTTTCTTTTGTGACACCGTTTTGTCTTGTACATACATGCTTTTTGCGAATCCTAATAAACTGATTTCCAAACTGCCCTATCGTCTTTCCATTGGTTAGACCATCATGTGTACTTGTGATACAGAGTTCCGCCTCAACATTTCATTATGGGTAGATATCAGCCAATGTTCCACTTACGGGTCAATGGCCAGGAGGTGAATCCAAGAAACTCCCCTCACAACCGTGACACCCGCCAAACCCATAACAATATTAAGGATGTAATTGAGAATGGAGGGCTAGTGAATGGGGGAGTGAGAGAAACAGGAGAAAGAATGAAAGATAAAATGTCGATATTCCTGTGCACGATGTTAAAATGACGTATCGGTTTATCCTCCTCCAGCTCACCTCGCACTTCCTGAAATTCCCATTCTTCAGGCTCGGTTTTCATGATCGTCATTACATCTGCGGAAGAACACACCTCACTACAAAAATGGTCACCACATGGGGACAAAATATTGTTATGGATTTCAGAATCGGATCCGACTAATGCACACAACATCCAGGTCCTCAGACAGTTATTTCCATAAATACACGTTCAGAATAGACCCATCCCCTTGTCTGGTGGGATTCCAACTCTGATGCGTTAAAGAAGGGTAAATAATAGGTTCCCTTTCTTTCTTATGGGATAACCTTTTCCTCTTTGCGACACATTCATGACGTATGATTTTACGCCAGTATTCATTTTCCGCATGAGCAATATTCACCGTTCGTGCACGCAAGAGATAGCCGTTAGCCCAATGTAGACTCATTCTATTCCCTTTCAATCAGGATGCATTGGCTTGGAAATGGACAATTTATTTACACTTCGGACTTACAGGACATTTGGTTAAACATACCACGGGGCTTTTTCTGGACAGTTTATTCTGATGGTCAGACATGGCTGTAGATCATTTACCTCAGGCATCTACCTTTTACCATCGACGTTTGACGCCCCGTTCAGCAGCTCTATGGACGCTGGCTGGCTCTTGTTCATGTCGGGCTCAATGGGGAGGTGATAATTACCCGTTGACGTTTCCCTCGGTAATTCCGGCAAATGACTGCTTTCTGGCGTTTGTCCAGTGCCCCTAACATGGCGTTGTAAGCCAGGCCTGTGTTAATTGGTTGTTGCATCTTGTTCGATAGTGAGGAGAGATGATCGCGAGAATTGACGGTTGGAGGTCACGTGCAGCGATGTGCCAATAGGTGAGCTGGATTTGGCTGAAGTCTGCTTGAGAATCCGCCCACACTGGTCGCCTATAAAAAGGACATGAGGTCCGCTTTCCTGATGGTTCCTTACAACTCCTGACCATTGGTTACAATTCCTTACAGCTCCTGACCATTGGTTTCAGTTCCTTGCAGCTCCTGGGTGTTGTGTACAGCTCCTGACCGTTGGTTAAAGCTCCTGACCATTGGCTACAGCTCCTGACCGTTGGTTACAACTCCTGACCATTGATTACAGCTCCTGACCATTGGTTTCAGTTCCTTGCAGCTCCTTGCCATTGGTTACAGCTCCTGACCGTTGGTTATAACTCCTGACCGTTGGTTACAGCTCCTGACGGTTACTGACAGCTCCTGACCGTTGGTTATAACTCCTGACCATTGATTACAGCTCCTGACGGTTACTGACAGCTCCTGGCCGTTGGTTACAGCTCCTGACCGTTGGCTACAGCTGCTGACCGTTGGTTACAACTCCTGACCTTTGGTTACAGCTCCTGACAGTTACTGACAGCTCTTGACCATTGGTTACGGCTCCTGACCATTGGTTACAGCTCCTAATAGCTCTTGACCATTTGTTATGGTTACTGACAGCTCCTGACCATTGGTTACAGCTCCTAATAGCTCTTGACCATTTGTTACGGTTACTGACAGCTCCTGACCATTGGTTACAGCTCCTAATAGCTCCTGACCATTGGTTACAGCTCCTGACCATTGGTAACGGTTCTGACAGCTCCTGACCGTTAATTACAGCTCTTGACGATTACTGATAGCTCCTGACCATTGGTTACAGCTCTTGATAGCTTCTGACAGTTGGTGACAGTTGGTGACAGTTGGACCATTCCTGCTGGTTCTGCTCGGTACCTGGCCCTTGGCGTACCTGATTCTTGGCGTCCCTGGTTCCTGGGAGTGACGATGTAATGTCGATTGGTGTTCGAGCCTGTTTGCGGGTGGGTGCACGGCGAAGCAAGGCACTGGCAGCGGACCAAATCCACGCTCACACATTTTGGCTGATTTTTACTCAACGCACGGTGACTTCTGCCTTGGTAAGCCGACACCGGATTTCTTTTCGCCCCTGAATGATCTGCTGGGTACCCATGTCTTGTATTTAATTGTTAAGTAAGGCATAGTAATAAACATCTCCTCTTTGTCTATTTTTCTAGAAATGATTGTTGAATTCGTTATTTGTTTGATATTTACATATGAAAAATTATTGGATTCCCTATATATGCTAGATATCCCTTATTGTCGGGTTTTCCGTCTGTCTGTCTGTGTGTCTGCAACGCGAGGCTCCACAGCACGAACCAGCAAACCGATTTTGATGAAACTTTGCCAACATGTGGAATATATACTGGGAATGTGCGCGTTTGAATTTTGTTGCCGAGCAACCACCCGTTGATGTGCAGCGGCCGAAAAACCACGTACAGTATTTTCAATACTTGTTCTTCAGTTTTGAACGTAGAGAAACGAGACTTCGGAATTAAACACTTCGAGATATTTAGAAAATTTTACTCGAGCCGATTTTTTATTGAGGTTTCATTTTTCAAATGGTAGTCCTTCAAAAATCGGGTGTCTATTCACCGTCGTTTTTTTTATGAGGGGCTGAGGAAAGTGGGCGGAGCTTAGGGAAAGTGGACGTGGTTGATGAAAAGTGGGAGTGGCGTAGGAAAGTGGGCGTGGCTTATTAAAAATATTGTGTGGCTCAGGAGGTGTGGTCAAACAAGAGTATTGAGAGAAGTTTATCGGGTTTTCCGTGTGTGTGTGTGTGTGTGTGTGTGTGTGTGTGTGTGTGTGTGTGTGTGTGTGTGTGTGTGTGTGTGTGTCTGCAACGTGAGGCTCCACAACACAAACCAGCAAACCGATTGTTTTTCAAATGGTAGTCCTTCAAAAATAGGGTGTCAATTTAACGTCATTTTTTATGAGGAATGCCAGTTGGCAAAATATGCAATAGGAAAAATCTTGCCAGGCAGAGGAACAATTGTATGTGAACCAATACGTCTTGGCAATGAATCTTCGTCGGTGGATCGGTCAGAATGAAAAGCATCGTATCCAGCGCTTCGATCCTAGCGAATTCCTCGTCGCCTACCGGCTTGTTTACATTATTTGTCGTTATTTATTTGCATGGTATTTACATAACCAAATGCAGAATGACTGGAAGTGGCGAGACAAACAGCAATTATGAAATCAATAAAATGGAATTAGGAATTGTACCATGTATTGTAACTGTATTGCTCTCACTGATTAGTAGCTGGGACTGGCCTGACTGTAATTTAAGTAAAATGCCTCTACAATTTGTAGAAAGACAAACAAACGATAAACCAGAATTATGCGGAGTACAGAAGGCATGACCATGTGAAATGAATGTTAAATCGGTCAGAATGTAAGAATTATATTATTGAAAAGAGAGCGATGATGCCACAAGCCAATTTAAATATTATTAATTGGACAGGTGCGTGATTTTTTGACCATCTTTCATCAGCACTGAAGTGCTACGTTAGCTAGAAATAAATAAATGCATAATGACAGTTGCTCTGGAACTGCTTGTGAATGAAATTGTGAATTGTTTAGCAGATACGAATGTTAAAATGATTGCAAATGTTAAAATGGAAACTGCAAAATCGAATCGCTTTGGATTCGTTACTTGAAAGAAGTCGCTAACTTTCATAATAATTGTACAGATGATGGAATATTTTTCTTGACTAGAAAGGATTTTCTTTTTGCAGGATGGTGAAAAGAATTATTGATTGCAAATTGGAACCCTGATAAAAACCGTTGCCCTTTCTACATGGAAATAGCAAATGAGACGAATGTTTTTGAGTGTACATACAACTGAGATTTCTGTATATTTTGGCATGTCATTTAGGTGTGGGGAAAAAAAAAATAAGGAAAGGGATAAAATATTGATGTGACATATAATACAAGTTAAATGCTTATGTAAGAACCTTTGTCAGTCTTTTTGAAATACATGAGCCGATGACGTTTACTGATTGGTGTTGAATCGAGGCTTAACCTTGATTGTGTTTGTTTCAGAGTGTTGAGAGCAGTTGAACTATGCAGTGTACAATTTCATCTAATGAAGCTTTGGAAAAACTTCCACCAGAAGATTGGACGATGGGGAGAACCCAGATTTGGGTGATTGGGCATTCAACACGTGATCATGAAACTTCCCCCTTCCTGAGGAGATAAGATGAGCAACTTGCCGTGGTTGCACAATGCACGACGAAGGCCCTGAAGGTCCACACGGCGAGTCATCTGCAACATGTGTTCAATGGTGAGGGCGGGGCTCGTGCAGCCGTCGCGGCTGCATCCAACGTGCACAGCTCACTTGGTGAATCAAACCTGATTGCACAAACTGCTGCTACGAGGCCCCAAACTCTGCTGGGGTTGGATCTCTGGGTTACCTCTTGAGTCCTTTTTGTCTCCTTCAACTCAGTGTCGGGCCCAAGCTCATACTTGCCAAGATCTACCCTCTCTGCAGCTCAAGGTGTGCCTCGACTGTGTTTCCCGTTGGGTGCTGCTCTATCTACACCCTGACCTGCTTATCTTCTGACTTCGGGTAGCATGTATTTTCGATTTGTGACACATGCTGATGAACAGGCCATGAATTAAATGGAAACACACTCACTAACCTGGCTGGGACACTATTGAGATGGTCGCCATCCAGCATTCTTCTGATATGAGCACTCTCTGCCATTGTTGATTGAACTTGTGTAACGGATATCTTTTCTCCTCGAGGAACGCGGTATGGTGATCATGTGTAATATAATTATTCAAATTTTCCTGATAAGGGAAAAAGGGGGCATTGTGGAAGAAAAAAATAATTATATTCATGTACTCTCAATCATAATTGTTGCTGGTGCTTTATAAATATAATTTTGATGCAATAGACGAATTGGCTGTCAGTTTTGTTTCCCTTTACCCAAGAGTCTTTTGACTAAAATATTTTTTTTTTGAAAGGAGTGTCCTACTATGAAACAAAGTGACCTGGTTGATAACACTGCAACTTTTGCCATGATTATGTCATTCTCTTTCACCCAGTGACAGTGTGACACGTATTGCAGTTTGAGTTCTTTTACCTAATGCTTATCAGACCCATGCACTCACTGCCTTTTATATACACAATTCCTTGTATTCATTTCTTTGTAAGACCGATAACCTACGGTCTGATCCTGTACTCCTTTTGGTTGTCTGCTTTTTTAGTATTTTGCCTGATTCTTACCAAGGCCAGCTAAAAGTCACCATGTTCTCTCTCCGTTTGTTCTCCCAGCTCTCTCCACTCCCACGAAAGCATATAAATGTCAGAAAATGTAAACTTAGCCTGGTGTAAATGATTGCGGATGTTTTACATCTCAGTGTTTTGAACTCTGTGGTACCATGAAATGTACTTTTCCTTGTGGACAGTGGATGATTTGGGTGTTTAAAGAGACAATAACGAAAATAGGATTTACACTGAGTCAGTTAACAACAAAATTCCACAAAAGAGGTACGCACACTCGCCTCAAGCTGTCTCGCCTGTGTTCGAATCTCAGTCCAGCTATGAACCGTCATCTCGGTGCTTTAAAAGCAGGGCGAGGCATCAATGTGCGTCACGTACCATTTTTAAAAGTCTTTGGTAAGACTCGGCCGAGGTCCACACCTACCTCGCAGACTCAGACCACACCCTGACCATTACTCCACCGAGGCCTTGAAACATTAATTTACTGATTTGTTTTGGGGTTTTTTCAAAAAGGAACCTTTTCACTGAGCAATTGGTCTGCACTGAGGGTTATCCCACCCAAGCTGGTACAGTGAATGGGTCCTGAAATCAATCCAAAAGAAGAAGACAATGTTAAAGTAATCTGTATACCAAAGAAGGATACTTGTGCATGGTGTAATGGGCTGATAGGGTGGCCTATAGGTACGCATACTAGCGTCTAAGCTGTCGAGTCTGAGTTTGAACCTCAACGCAGTTATAAACTCATCCCGGTGTTTCACAGGAAGAGCAATCCATCATTGTGTGTGCTGTCCCTCGGATGGCTGTTAAACTGCGAGTCCCATCTTCCGGCGTTAGTTGGTGGATATTAAATATCCCACAGTGTCCTTTGCGAAGAGTAGGCAAGCTATTACCGGCACCCTGGCCAAATTATAAATTCCTGCCTGATCATCATCGAACGTCAGGCCTCTCCATCTGGTTCGTGATAAACTTGAGGTGAACTTCCCCTGGCCAACCCAGCAAGAACGTGGGGAAAATTGCGGCTGTGAAGAACAAGTTGTCTAACGAAGGTGATGTTAGATGTGTTTGGGCAAATGATAGGATGACAATTGCTCAGTGAAGTGACAGGTACAAACGCCCAATACTGCATACTTTGTGTCCAGTTTTCAAACGACGTCACCGTTTCGGTTTTGGGAAGACACCATCGTTTAGGGGCATGGTGTGTGTTGGACATACAGCACTCACACAACAGCTTTCCTACGTCAGTGTGTGCTGCCTGCCTGGTTGGACATGTGCAGTGGCCCACATGTATCAACGGGGAGGTCTGGATGGATGGACATGTGTGGTTCTTTAAAATGCTGCCACCACTCCATGATTGAGATAAGGATTCCTTCCTGCCACCAACGGAGCCAACCAACCATGGGATGAAGGTTCCGTGAGTGAAGAGCACTTTGATTGCTTCATGAATGGTGTACAAGAACAGGAAGCCCATTTGGTATTTGGAACCATCAGATGACCAGGTGACCAGCTGACCAGGTGACCACGCCCACCGACGAGGCGTAACCCACGTCATTTCCCCTCCAACGATAGAATCCCGCTGTAGGTGAGATTAGACCAAACCGAGCAGCAACTGAGATCTGTTCAATGGTCCACGTGATGAGAGACAGAGACACAGAGAGGAGAGAGGAGAGAGTGATGGGATGGGCCTGTGGAGGGAGGGAGAGAGAGAGTGATGGGATGGGATGGGCCTGTGGAGAGAGAGAGAGAGTGATGGGATGGGCCTGTGGAGA
This sequence comes from Eptatretus burgeri, assembly GCF_056783735.1. Taxonomy (NCBI): domain Eukaryota; kingdom Metazoa; phylum Chordata; class Myxini; order Myxiniformes; family Myxinidae; genus Eptatretus; species Eptatretus burgeri. Next base: position 59,715,855 of record NC_140977.1, read on the forward strand.
GAGAGAGAGGAGAGAGGAGAGAGGAGAGAGAGAGAGAGAGAGAGAGAGAGAGAGAGAGAGAGAGAGAGAGAGAGAGAGAGAGAGAGAGAGAGATGGGATGGGATGGGATGGGCCTGGAGAGAGAGAGAGAGAGGATGGGATGGGATGGGATGGGATGGGATGGGATGGGATGGGATGTGGAGATGGAGATGGAGATGGAGATGGAGATGGAGATGGAGATGGAGATGGAGATGGAGATGGAGATGGAGATGGAGATGGAGATGGAGATGGAGATGGAGATAGGTTCTGCAGATCAACAACGGCCATCTTCGAATCGTGTACACCTCACAAGGACCATTTCATTTGATTTTTTTTTTAACAAATCGTGATGAAACAATCAACGTGAATCATTCAGAACAACTCCCACAGCACCACTCATTCGCCTCGTCGAGATGGTTTTCAAGAGGAAGAAGATTCCTCCCCACGTGGGTACGAGTTTTGTGAGGTAACATCATGTTCGTTTATCAATACCATTCGCGGTTTCCATCGTTACGGTGAAGGAACTCACGTGTTCGATCCCAAATCTCCGGTGAAACTCTCACAATGTCCATCTTCACATCTGATTTCACTCACACACCACAAACCACGTTCCATCACCAAACCATCCCTCCAGTCGTCCCCACGATGCAGCGTCAGGGAGGAACAAAGGAATACGAGGAACGAATGAAGGAACGAATGAGGGAACGAATAAATATCGAATAATCTGAAACAGAACGTTTCACTCGAACTCAGAGAGAGGAAACTAGAGGGGGTTTGTGAGGAGGAGGAGGAGGAGGAGGAGGCGGAGGAGGGGGGGGAGGGGGAGGAGGAGGAGGAGGAGGAGGAGGAGGAGGAGGCGGAGAAGAAGAAGAAGAAGAACGAGGAGAAGAAGATGAAGAATAAGAAGAAGAAGAAGAAGAAGAACAACAACAACAACAACAACAACAGCAACAACAACAAGAAGAAGAAGGAGAAGAAGAAGAACGAGGAGAAGAAGAAGAAGAAGAACAACAACAACAACAACAACAACAACAACAACAACAACAACAACAACAACAACAACGAGGAGAAGAAGAAGAAGGAGAAGAAGAAGAACGAGGAGAAGAAGAAGAAGGAGAAGAACAAGGAGGAGAAGAGGAAGGAGAAGAAGAACGAGGAGAAGAAGAAGGAGAGGAAGAACGAGGAGAAGAAGGAGAAGAACAAGAAGAAGGAGAAGAAGAAGGAGAAGAACGAGGAGAAGAACGAGAATAAGAAGGAGAAGAACGAGGAGAAGAACGAGAATAAGAAGGAGAAGAAGAACGAGGAGAAGAAGAAGGAGGTGAAGAAGAAGACGGAGAAGAACAAGAACAAGGAGGAGAAGAAGAAGAAGGAGAAGAAGAACGAGGAGAAGAAGGAGAAGAAGAAGGAGGAGAAGAAGAAGAAGAAGGAGAAGAACAAGAAGGAGAAGAAGAAGGAGAAAAAGAAGAAGGAGAAGAAGAAGAACCCTCCATCTTTCCAACACGAAAGAGAAACATGAATGAGAAACGAACGAAGGAGAGAAGGAAGGCAGTAGTGGCAACGCAACGGGTGCAGGCAGTTGTGGGGGTGCAGCGTGTGCAGACAGTGGTGGGTGTGCAGTGGGTGCAGGCAGTGGTGGAGTGCAGTGGGTGCAGGCAGTGGTGGAGTGCAGTGGGTGCAGGCAGTGGTGGGGTGCAGGCAGTGGTGGGGTGCAGGCAGTGGTGGGGTGCAGCATGTGCAGGCAGTTGTGGAGATGCAGCGGGTGCAGGCAGTGGTGGGGTGCAGTGGGTGCAGGCAGTGGTGGGTGTGCAGTGGGTGCAGGCAGTGGTGGGTGTGCAGTGGGTGCAGGCAGTGGTGGGTGTGCAGTGGGTGCAGGCAGTGGTGGAGTGCAGTGGGTGCAGGCAGTGGTGGGGTGCAGCATGTGCAGGCAGTTGTGGAGATGCAGCGGGTGCAGGCAGTGGTGGGGTGCAGTGGGTGCAGCAGTTGTGGGGATGCAGTGGGTGCATGCAGTTGTGGGGGTGCAGGCAGTGATGGGGTGCAGCAGATGCAGGCAGTGGTGTGGTGCAGCGGGTGCAGGCAGTTGGGTGGTGCAGCGTGTGCAGGAAGTAGTGGGGTGCAGCGGGGGCAGGCAGTGGTGTGGTACAGCGGATGCAGGCAGTGGTGTGGTACAGCGGGGGCAGGCAGTGGTGTAGTACAGCGGATGCAGGCAGTGGTGTGGTGCAGCGGGTGCAGGCAGTAGTGGGGTGCAGCGGGGGCAGGCAGTGGTGTAGTACAGCGGATGCAGGCAGTGGTGTGGTGCAGCGGGTGCAGGCAGTTGGGTGGTGCAGCGTGTGCAGGCAGTAGTGGGGTGCAGCGGGGGCAGGCAGTGGTGTGGTACAGCGGATGCAGGCAGTGGTGACGGTGCAGCAGGGGCAGGCAGTGGTGTGGTACAGCGGATGCAGGCAGTGGTGACGGTGCAGCAGGGGCAGGCAGTGGAGGATGTGCAGGCAGTAGTTGTGGTGCAGCGAGTGCAGGCATTGGTGGTGGTGCAGCAATGGAGATTGGAAGGAATGATATCTGGGAGACAGTTTTTGTTGGTGATGAGATTATTAAATATGTCGATTCTTCATTCTGCAGGAAGGATCGTAGAGACAGAATTCTGTGTCGTTTTGAAGGAGTGGGAGTTCGGGACATTGAAGGAAGGGTAAACGATGTTGTATCGGTTCATGGCAGGAAGAAGTTGGTTGTGGTTCACCAAGGTGTGAATGATGTAGGGAAAGTTTACTCAGAGGTTTTGAAAAATAGATACAGGATATTGGGTAAGAGGCTGAAAGGAAAGGGTTGTGAGGTCATGTTTTCTGGGATCCTCCCAAGATTAGGAAACAATATAGAAATTATGACCAGAACAATAGACATCAACCAATGGCTGGAAGAATGATGAAGGGAGATAAGAAGCAGTGGGAATCACTGAGGGGATAAAGGGAGTGTTTCCAGAATGAAGGCCACATGTTAAATAGAAAGGGGCAGCAAGGTTTGCAGTGGGAATTGAGGAAGGAATTCAGACTTTTTCGGTCAGTGGAGGGTGGAAATGGTATTTAGGAAGGAACGGATGATGTAATTGTGGTGAGTAAGAAATAAAATTTCAGGAAGGGAAAAGTTAAACATATTCTATACCAATACCAGAAGTTTAAATAATAATATTGTTACGAATTCTGGCCCGCCTGGCATGCGAGCGATTGCGTAACTCCAATCGCAACCGCGTCGCCCACCGTACGGACAATTCAGTCGTGACCCTCCTGGAACTACCACCAGGAGCCAGTCACGGGTGGGGGTTTAACCTCACCATGATCGTGCCAATTGCCCACCCGCGCAGGATAGGGTTGCTCGCCAAATTCGACCTACCTAAGTACCTGCGCGAGTAGTCGACCGGGCGATCGTACCTCGCCGCAGGTCGGCCTAGAGAACGAACCGCTTAAGCGGTCCGTTCCGTGCTACAGTGATAACCGAGTGGTGTAATCGCCGACCTCGACGGATGTGATTCTGTTTACCGGGCGTTCAAAACCCTCTACTAATTTATTCCACGATTCAAGATGGCACTTTCAAAAGGGAAAAAGACGATGAACGGGATACATTTCACACAAGAACATTTATTTCAACAGCACACGTATATACAGCCAAGGCAGTCATGCAATGTACAGGCACATAGAAGCAAAAGCAATACCACCGACGACGGTTATTATTTACAAGCACAGTCACTTACACAGTTTCTACTTGGCAGGACACGGCGCCACAGCATGCATACGAAAACAAAGAAAAACCCTCCCCATAGGCAGGGAGGTAGACGGGGTTCGTAAACGTTTATGGCACGGGACCTGGAGGACCGAACGGGTCCCGTGAGACTGAAGGGTCTTACCCGCGCCCTCGTGGCGCGACGGTGGGCAGGTCGCGACGTCGACTCCCCACGGCCTTGCGTAGCCGCGCCTGACCTCGGGCCCCTGGCATGGTCAGCGAGCTCTCTCCGGCGTTGCTGCTGGTGCTTTCACGACCCACGACCGAACAAGAAAAGACTGAAGGGCAGAAGAGGCTTCAGGACCAGAGAGAGAACGGATGATGGACCACAGGGCGAGAGCTCATGGACCAGAGAGAGAGAACGGATGATGGACCACAGGGCGAGAGCTCATGGATCAGAGAGAGAACGGATGATGGACCACAGGGCGAGAGCTCATGGACCAGAGAGAGAACGGATGATGGACCACAGGGTGAGAGCTCATGGACCAGAGAGAGAATGGATGATGGACCACAGGGCGAGAGCTCATGGACCAGAGAGAGAACGGATGATGGACCACAGGGTGAGAGCTCATGGACCAGAGAGAGCGAGCCTCGTGCGCGTCTGCCCTTTTATAATCTGAGGCTCCGCCCTTCGCCCCACCCTGCTTCTGGCTCCACCTCCCTTCTGGAAGCTTCCCAAAAAGGGGCGTTCCCTCACCCCGACCGCCTCACGCTGTTCATCCACCAATCGGCGGCGAGCTGCCCTCCACCTGCCTCCATCACACTCCTCGGAGAAACAGGTGGGAAAAATCTGCGCGTCCATCGGAACTCTTTTGGTTCCCTTTTTCGTTCGACGGTTTTCAACGCGGCTTGTTGCTTGCGTGGAGGTTTGTTCAAATTAACAATAGAAAAAGAAAAACAGCTATCTCAAAGAGTCGCAGCCCGGTGAACATGAAGAAACCCCTTTAAACAACGGTGGGGAACTATCTGCACATAAACTTAGCGTCATAACTAATGTAAGGACCCTTTATGGTGTATTGCGAATTTCCACAGCCGTAACAATATGGAAGAGCTTGAAGCCAAAGTCGATAACGAGGAGTGCGATGATAATTGACCTAACACCAGTCAATGAGAGTATCATGAGATGAAGGACTCATCACTCCTTGGGTCTCTTTTCTCTGGTCTCTGAATATGCTCTGACTGAGGCGAGTGATCTCACCGTGAAGGACACATTCTCTGGCACGCTCGAGTCTGTGGTTGATCAGTGTCCCAAGCGAGAAGCTCTTCTAGTCTAGGAGGATTTCAATGCATCGACTGGAACTGATAGGGATGGTTGAGAGACGTGTGTTGGTCCCCATGGGTCTGGTACTGTGAACCAGAATAGCAATAAGTTCCTTGACTTTGCAACAAGTCATGGTCTTAGAGTGGCCGGTTCATGGTTTCAGCACCCACAGGCTCATCGCTGGACTTGGTATTCCAACGCTGGTGGTGTGGCAAAGGAGATTGACCATGTGCTCATTGATGATCACTGGAGGATGATCTAGAACTGCAGGGTCAACTGGAGTGCTCAATTACTCAATACCGACCACAGGCTTGTTACAACTCTGAAGTTGCAGCTTAAATCTGGGAGAATGGTGCCATCCCAGCCGAGGCTGGATGTTGGCAAGCTCTATGATGAGAGGGTAGTTGAGGAGTTTGCAAATTGGCTGACTGGGGATTTGGGGAGTCTGGGTGCTTTGGGGAATAATGAAAAGTTGTGGAGTGCTTTCAAGACCACCGTCCTTTATGTTGCCAGGGGATGTCTTGGAACTCACCAGCGGGTGAAGAAGAGATTTGTCTCTCAACAGACACTGGATTCCATTGACCAGAGTCACAGGGCTAGGCGTAATGGCAGAGCTAAGTTGTTCAGGTAGTTCAGGTGTAAAACTACATGCGCTGAGGTTGGACAAGGAGGCCTATGTGCGACGAATCTGTGAGGGGTTGAGCATCACTTGTGGTCAAGTGTTTCTCACCGTGCATGCAGGGAAATTCACGCATTGCATTCCTCCAAGCCCATCTCTCAGTGTACTGTAGTTCGGGCGGAGGGTGGTGGGCTCTTGACAGAGGAGTCTGTCCGAAGTGAAGTCTCGCTGGGCCGGTTACTTTGAGCGGCTGTGCCAGACTGACCAACCAGCTGTTGGGTTGGATGTCAGAGGTGTTACTATCCCTATTGCTGACCCAACAATCAACTGCAATCCACCTTCGTTTGTGGAAACACAGGCTGTGGTGAGCCGGTTGAAATGGGCTGAAGCTCCTGGGATCTGTGACATCCATGCTGAACTTCTCAAGGCTGGTGGAAATGCTGCACTCATGTCGTTGCATGCAGTTCTGTGCTCTGCCTGGAACACAGGCATCATACCAACTGATTGGAAGAGGGGTCTTGTTGTCCCTCTCTGGAAAAAGAAGGGTGATTGCTGGGACTGCAACAACTACCGAGGGGTGATGCTCCTTTCAGTGCTGGGAAAGGTCTTTGCTCAGGTAGTTCTTGATCGGGTTTGCCACCATCTGCTTGAGGACCAGCGCCGATAGCAATCAGGCTTTACAGCAAAGAGGTCAACGATTGAACGTATCCTTGCCCTTCAGGTCCTCACCGAACGCAGACAAGAGTTTTGGAAAGGGATGATCACCTGTCTCTGTTATCGATGGCTTGCAGCCTATGTTGATCTCTGTCAAGCATTTGATTCAGTGAATCGCGATACCCTCTCGAGGATTATTGGTCTTCGTGGGATGCCACCAAAACTGATCAATCTAATGTCTAAACTACACTCCGGCACTGAGAGTGTTGTGAGATGTGGTGGTACCATCTCTGACTTATTTTGAGTTGTGACTGGAGTTTGTCAGAGGTGTGTACTCGCTCCCACACTTTTCAGCGCTTGTATGGACTGAATTTTTGGAGGATGTCGGAGAGATCAAGCTGTGGTGCATCGTTTGGGAATGTCAAGATCTCTGACCGCAAAGATGACTGCACCATCTGCAAAGTCAAGGAGACTCTGGATATCCTTTTGGGGCCTTCTAGGTGCTGAATGAGGAGTCGGAGCTGCTGGGATTTCGGGTTTCCTGGGTCAAAACTAAGATCCAGACTTTCAATGACATCTTGGATGCTGTGATCTTGTCTGTACCTGTTTGTGGTGAGGATGTTGAGATCACGTCAAGATTCACTTACTTTGACAGTGATATTTATATCTCTGCTGGCTGTGAGCCAGAGGTCAATAAACGTCTTTGTCGGGCATGGGGAATCATGGATTCACTGGATCATGGGGTGTGGCCCTGTCGGTACCTGTGCAAGAGGACAAAAGTCTGAATATTCAGCTCCTTGATGCTTCCAATCTTACTCTACGGATGTGAGACTTGGACTGTGACCAAGGATCTGAGATGGAGACTTAATTCCTTTGGTACCAGGTCTCTTCAGAGAATCCTTGGCCATCGTGGGTTGGACTTTGTGTCCAACGGTCAGTTGCTGAGAGACTCAAATAAGATTTGTTACCTGCACAGTCCTTGAGCATCATCTGCGGCTGAATGGACACGTGGCTCATTTTCCTGACACTGATCCTGCTCACCAGATTCTCTCAGCGAGGGAGCCTCGTGAGCAGAGCAGCCCAATGGGCCGACCACATGCCTCGTGCTTGCAGCAGATTGATCAGCATCTCAAGAGATAGGGATGGGGGAGGCATCTGCTTCAAGGATGACCAGGAGGCCCCTGGAGTGCTGGCGGAAAGTGGATGCAGCGACGCGCTGCTCTGGCACCTGCCCCCACACCTGACCTGATATACTTCACATCCAGCTCATCGCGTTCTTGTCCCAAGAGCATTCGCTGCAGTCCCGGAATGGCGTTGCCCAGGGGTTGTTTGAAAATTGCCTCTGAACGATGGTGATCCGTCTGCACATTCAGAGGCTTCACATAAACATACCGGTGGAACTGCACATCGCAGATTGCCAACAGTTCCTTTTCGATCTGTTCATAGTTCTTTTTGGTGTCCGTCATGGACCTTGATGCATAATGAACTGGCCGTCCCTCCTGGAGTAGGCAACAACCAAGCCCACTCTGGCTCGCATCAGCTTGGACTGTCACTGGTTTGGGGACATCACAGTATCTCAAAACATGTTCCATTGCCAGTGCAGCTTTTGGCTTGTTGAAAGTTTGTGCGTGCTCTGCTTCCCAGCTCCAGGCTACATCTTTCTTCAGCAGTGCATGGGGCATTGCCATTATCGCCGACTCGTTTGGTATATACTGCACGCGTGTTACTCACGGCCTCCGTGCCTCAGGCAGAGTGCCCCGCAAGTACCCGGAGGGGAGTGCGGCAGACAACTAAATTGATCACTCCAAACTTTTCTGTCTATGAGTAACCAAGTGACACCAGTGCACGACATGAAACAGAAGGATATTTAAAAATGCAATTTATTAATCCTGCCTGACTCTGGTTCAAGCGCTAATATCTTTACCTCCGCCACCGGTGAATAAGGATATGTTTTCACACGTGCTCGTTCTCTCTCTGCCTGGGTCATCGCACTCGTTTCTTCCCTGGTCCTGGATGCGTTGGTTCATGCTCTTGACGGAGCTGGTGGACCCTCGGTGGTGGAGATTAGTACCAAATTGGGGAGGGTGACGGTGATGTAGGTACCAGTCCCAATTTGTCTCCCTATGTCTTTGTGGTTTGATGGGTACCCTGTTTTGTTAGCCAGTAGGTAAGGCATAGGTGAGGTCGATAACTTGTACATTTGCCGTCCTGTTTTATTTATTTATAAATATACACCTTGATTACACTCTTTTTATTGCATTTCCCCTTTTCCTGCCTCAGTTTCAGTTTGACACCATTAAAGCTCTGAACATCCCCTCCCTCTCATTGCTTATTGTAAATAAATGATTCTGTTGTATTTGTAATCTGCCCATGGTTGTCCTTTCTTCCATTGGTCCAGCAATGTCCATATCTAGATTAGCAGTGAGGTTATAATTCCCCAACTAATTGGTTCTCATATCAGTCTGGCATTGTGCTAGCGGAAAGCTCCACTATATTAATCAAGATCCAACAAAGATAATAACATAATTGCCGAGGACACGATTCTGCAATAAAATCGCAGCTATATGGTTGGTTCCAAATAGCTCTGGCATGTTTAGGAAAGGTGGGATGCTGTTGTTGCTACTCTTTATATATTGCTTTGACTTGCTTGAAGCTCTTCATGCCTTCAAGATGCTGCCTGCTTGATTCGGCAGTGTGGCATATGTTCAAAGCTTTCTGCAGCGTAATTTCACCTTCCCCAAGAAGTCTCTCTTTCGATTTCTCTTCTTGCATGCCAAACACAATCTTGTCTCGATTCATGAGTTCTTCTTAGGGTCTGAGCTCCCATGGCTACTTGCGTTCTGAGTTCAATGAGCCATTGGTTTATTCTCACCCTCCTGATCACGTTTCCAAAACCGATACGTCTCGGAGACAGCGTTTTTACGTGACCTGCAATAGTGCATGGATTTGCATCGCAGCAACTCATAATTCTTTGCATCGTCACCCTTGACAAAGGTCTTTGTGGTTTGATGGGTACCCTGTTTTAATCACCTCTTGTGAATGGCCAGGGAGTATGGCCCTGCCAATTCTAGCCAAATGGCGACCTTCACACCAGTGTCTTTCTTCTTGAGCTCGGTGGCCTTGAAGTTGTTTGAGAATCGTGCAGCCCACTTGGCCCATGTATCGGCAGCAATCGATACCTTAAAATTCATCGGTCCGGGAGGCTTCAGGACTTTCATTGCGGTGTTTGGTTCAACTTTCTGACTCCATGTAACATCGACGACAACACAGGCTAAACTCAAGCAAAAGTGATGCTTCCATTTATTGAGTCCACATGCAAGCACATATAATGAGTACAAGCCCACATCCGGAGCACGTGTATTCTGTTACAAATGAGGAAGAGTAGATTTCTTCACAACGAAAGCCCTGCAGGACATTTACAAAGAATGCTGAATTGTTGGGAGTTAACCAGGAACTAAATTAAATCCTGGGATATACAAGACAAAAAGTTCTCCTGGGCCACTTAGTTTGTGAATTGTAATTTTAAAAGGTGTTAAAGTGAATAAAACCCATTGATTGGATGTGGTGTGTACAATAGATTGATGTGAATAGTTGAACTCGTGTTAAATTGTCGTGATCTACACCACTCCACTTCCAACCCGCGGGTTTTAAAGGTGGAATGGGAAGAAAAGAAAAAAAAAACCCGATCCAATTAAGGACTACCTATGAGGCCTAAATGATACATTGTAGAGGGAGGTCTTATGTACAAGTTACAATATATGCTCTTTCTAACATCAACAAGACACAGCAAAGGGCCTTTGTCAATAAAAGCCTTCACAGTGTCATTGTATAGCTGAAGAACCTGCTCTACAGGACAGTGTCTTTTAAAATTCCTTCTGAGATGGAGAGTATGTTCCATGACATTCCAGATTCTGTTGGACAAGTAAATTGATTGTGTTTTTCAAGACCTTACCAAGACGAGACTGATTTTTCCTGACCAGGTTTTAGTATTGCAATTACATGAACATGACAACAGATATCTGGGATATTACCGGTGGTCCACAACACCTCAAATAGTTTGAGGAAGTTATTTTAGCATTGCATGGGAAACCAACTCACAAATTCATATGAAATTCCATTAATGCCAAAAGAGGAGGAGGGAGCAAGGTGGGGGCGGGGAGTGAAGGAAGAAAAGGAGGAGGTGGGGACTGAAGGAAATGTAATCAGCAGGGGTGGGGGAGCCTGGAGAAGATGTCGGGAAACTCGGGTGTGAAGATGCCGTTGGGGAGGACACCGACGTGAAGAAGTTTGTCACCGTCATCTCTCACACAGTACAAAAAGGGTTGGAGAAGAAGAAGGAGAAGGAGAAGGAGAAGGAGGAGAAGGAGAAGGAGGAGAAGGAGAAGGAGAAGGAGAAGGAGGAGAAGGAGAAGATCATTTTGTCGTATTTTTATTTGTATTAAACAGAAGGTATAAGGAAGAAATTAAAGCAAGGGTGGTGAATAATAGGACTGAGATAATTGGAGACACATCATTGGGGAGAACCAGTTAGGAGAGAAAACCCCAAAAAAACACGGGTAAGCCCAAAACCAAGCTGAGCCTGAGACGGAGGATTGAAATCAGTAGAACAGCACGAAAAAAAAAAATACACGGGAGTCAGGCATCAATAGGAAGAACAATCTACAAAGAGAAAACATAAAATCTATGACAGGAGAGACTAATCCAGGAGCCTGGTGTTGGCGCAGTGGTTAGGGCAGCGGCTTGGGATCCAAAAGGTCCTGAGTTCAAGCCCCGTTGGGCCACTGAATTAATACACCAGGGGGTTGACTCAGCCTGTCATCCTTCCGAGGTCGGTGAAGTGAGTACCAGTGTACTGGGCTGGTGTATACCCCGGTTAAAATAGGTGTACCATATCCCTGTGTCGTAAGAGGCGACCAGGGTTGCGTCAGGAAGGGCATCCGGCATAAAACATGTGTCAAATCACGATGCGGATCATACGGATGATCCGCTGTGGCGACCCCTAACGGGAGGAGGAGGAAGAAGAAGAAGAAGAAGAAGAAGAAGAAGAAGAAGAAGAAGAAGAAGAAGAAGAAGAAGAAGAAGAAGAAGAAGAAGAAGAAGAAGAAGAAGAAGAAGAAGAAGAAGAAGAAGAAGAAGAAGAAGAAGAAGAAGAAGAAGAAGAAGAAGAAGAAGAAGAAGAAGAAGAAGAAGAAGAAGAAGAAGAAGAAGAAGAAGAAGAAGAAGAAGAAGAAGAAGAAGAAGAAGAAGAAGAAGAAGAAGAAGAAGAAGAAGAAGAAGAAGAAGAAGAAGAAGAAGAAGAAGAAGAAGAAGAAGAAGAAGAAGAAGAAGAAGAAGAAGAAGAAGAAGAAGAAGAAGAAGAAGAAGAAGAAGAAGAAGAAGAAGAAGAAGAAGAAGAAGAAGAAGAAGAAGAAGAAGAAGAAGAAGAAGAAGAAGAAGAAGAAGAAGAAGAAGAAGAAGAAGAAGAAGAAGAAGAAGAAGAAGAAGAAGAAGAAGAAGAAGAAGAAGAAGAAGAAGAAGAAGAAGAAGAAGAAGAAGAAGAAGAAGAAGAAGAAGAAGAAGAAGAAGAAGAAGAAGAAGAAGAAGAAGAAGAAGAAGAAGAAGAAGAAGAAGAAGAAGAAGAAGAAGAAGAAGAAGAAGAAGAAGAAGAAGAAGAAGAAGAAGAAGAAGAAGAAGAAGAAGAAGAAGAAGAAGAAGAAGAAGAAGAAGAAGAAGAAGAAGAAGAAGAAGAAGAAGAAGAAGAAGAAGAAGAAGAAGAAGAAGAAGAAGAAGAAGAAGAAGAAGAAGAAGAAGAAGAAGAAGAAGAAGAAGAAGAAGAAGAAGAAGAAGAAGAAGAAGAAGAAGAAGAAGAAGAAGAAGAAGAAGAAGAAGAAGAAGAAGAAGAAGAAGAAGAAGAAGAAGAAGAAGAAGAAGAAGAAGAAGAAGAAGAAGAAGAAGAAGAAGAAGAAGAAGAAGAAGAAGAAGAAGAAGAAGAAGAAGAAGAAGAAGAAGAAGAAGAAGAAGAAGAAGAAGAAGAAGAAGAAGAAGAAGAAGAAGAAGAAGAAGAAGAAGAAGAAGAAGAAGAAGAAGAAGAAGAAGAAGAAGAAGAAGAAGAAGAAGAAGAAGAAGAAGAAGAAGAAGAAGAAGAAGAAGAAGAAGAAGAAGAAGAAGAAGAAGAAGAAGAAGAAGAAGAAGAAGAAGAAGAAGAAGAAGAAGAAGAAGAAGAAGAAGAAGAAGAAGAAGAAGAAGAAGAAGAAGAAGAAGAAGAAGAAGAAGAAGAAGAAGAAGAAGAAGAAGAAGAAGAAGAAGAAGAAGAAGAAGAAGAAGAAGAAGAAGAAGAAGAAGAAGAAGAAGAAGAAGAAGAAGAAGAAGAAGAAGAAGAAGAAGAAGAAGAAGAAGAAGAAGAAGAAGAAGAAGAAGAAGAAGAAGAAGAAGAAGAAGAAGAAGAAGAAGAAGAAGAAGAAGAAGAAGAAGAAGAAGAAGAAGAAGAAGAAGAAGAAGAAGAAGAAGAAGAAGAAGAAGAAGAAGAAGAAGAAGAAGAAGAAGAAGAAGAAGAAGAAGAAGAAGAAGAAGAAGAAGAAGAAGAAGAAGAAGAAGAAGAAGAAGAAGAAGAAGAAGAAGAAGAAGAAGAAGAAGAAGAAGAAGAAGAAGAAGAAGAAGAAGAAGAAGAAGAAGAAGAAGAAGAAGAAGAAGAAGAAGAAGAAGAAGAAGAAGAAGAAGAAGAAGAAGAAGAAGAAGAAGAACAAGAAGAAGAAGAAGAAGAAGAAGAAGAAGAAGAAGAAGAAGAACAAGAAGAAGAAGAAGAAGAACAAGAACAAGAACAAGAACAAGAACAAGAAGAACAAGAAGAACAAGAAGAACAAGAAGAACAAGAAGAACAAGAAGATAATCCAGAATGATTACTTAACTTTCTGGAAGCAGATTTCTTGGATGAACGTGAGAAGTGATTACGACCAGGTAATCAGAAATGGAAGCTGGTCAGAGAAATGGAAGGCACTATTTTCCTGTCTTGGATTGAAGGAGACAAGTATGAAAAGAATCGGCACAGAGCATCTCTTCCGAGTTTCGCAAAAATCCTTCCGTACATCTCATGAGAAACTCGACACATGGACTCATTTGCAGTGAACAGAAATGCACGTTGTCATGACAATAGCTCTTCAAGTTTTAAACCTTTAATGTTTTTCGACTGTTGTTGCAGAAAACACTTTCTCGATTACATGAAAATAAATGTGTGGTGTGTTTACTTGAAGGTGTTCAGGAGGAACCACCCACGGCACTCAAATCAGGCTAAGATATAATAGGGTTGGGGTCAGAGGGAAGATAAAATGACCAGAAACAATACTCAGTTGTCTTTTTTAATACAGATAAGACAACAGAAGAGTTAATTCTTCACAAACAGAATGCAGTGTTCCAGTTAAGACAATGAAAGTAAAGCAACAAAATTCCCCTTGCAGCTCAGTTTACAAAATCATGAGCAAACGTTGGAAACGGAATCACAAAGACTTTCTTGTCAAATGACTAAAGTAACCTAACACAGCAATGCACAACCCAACAGTACGACATATTTTATTGATATAGGAGGACCTCCAGGACAACCCATAGTCCAGGAAACATCTGTCTGTGTGAAATAAAATTAAGGGTTTAAATTTGGTACCACAGCATGAAATAGACACTCAGCATGGTGAAAACAGACAATGCGGTGGACACTCGACCAGGGACATGAAACCGGCCAATTGGTGATGAAAGCAATAAGGATCATGGGCTTGTTCATCAAGTTGTGCATGCCATCAATCAATCACTGTCTTAAAAACAAAATGACCAAAGTATTCCCTCTGGATCGATTGATCACGTGAACAATTGTGCCCTGATGGACCGACTGGGCCTCGCTTTAAAAGTCCACGGCACTTTGGGAAGTTTAGAAATGAGAAGAGTCAAGCATGGTCATAGAATTACAGCTTCACATCCGTCAGTTTGAGTTGTGTGGACACACTTGACTGCACCCGCCATATCTGCAGGTCAGACAACCGCAGCGTGCTTCGTTTCCTTGTAAGTAGCCATCATCTTTTTAATTTCGGCAATGGCTTTCCCAGGATTCAAACCCTACAAGGGGTCAAAAGAACTTAATAAACAGAGTGAGAATTTACATATGCATTCAAAATCGATTACTTTTTTTTTTGTATATAAATCGAGGCTCATGGAAGAGCTAGTACAAGGACACTCAATTGATCAGGATGCAACAGGACAAAAAGAACAGCAGAGAGAAAAAAGGGGGGAGGGGGACACCAACAGCAGAATTGAAAGCCAAGACAAAGGGAGGCAGACAAACAATAGGTGTGGGTTGGAATGGGAACAAGACCGATTCAGAAGGGAACACCAAGGAGGAAAGGGGAGGGGTGAGTTAACAAGGATCGGAAAAAAATGATGATTTTGGATTGGGGACGATCTGAGATGGTGGTGCACAGCTGTCTTGAAGACCTGCAAGGAAGAATTAGATTGAAGAGAATGTGGAAGTTGGTTTCACAGGTGGGAAGAGAGAGAAACAAATGAGTGGAGGTGGGTAGTGATGCTGGATTTAGGTAGTTTAACCAGAAGAGTGAAGATGGCAGACTGTATGAACCCTGCAGAAACATGGGGTGGACAAAGCACAGAAAAAGCATCGCATGAAAGACCAGAGAGGAGGCGGTAGAAAAGAGATCACCGACCTGTCTGCGACGGCAAAGTGATAAGCCCAGAGACTCAGCTTCATCATGGGAGATTCCAATAACCTTGAAGGCCTTTGTTTCCACAGGGTCAAGCTGAGCAAGGTGTGAGGTATGGGAGCCAGCCCAGAGGGGAGAGCAGTACTCCATCAAGCTGCGGATGAAGGCCTTGTAGGTGGATAGGAGTTAGGATGTGCCAAGGAAGGACTTTGTACAAGATGGCACCTGGGTTTGGAGGCTAACTTTCAAATGTGGTTTGCCCAAGAAAGATCATGGCTGATAGTGAGACCTCAGAGTTTTAATGACTGAACTTCCTCAAGAAGATTATTAAGAAAGTAGACAGGAGGGTTTTCCAGACAATCCTTTCGGAGAAAGATAGTGAGTGTGATATTTCTCAGGATTGAAAGACATATTTCAAGTGTTTGACCAGCTTGTGATTTTGTCAAGGTCTGAAGAGGGGGAAGATGCTGCAGCCTGCCTGTCTGAACGATGAGGGGTCATAGCAGAGGGGGGGAGTCATCAACAAATACATAAAGTGGATTTTCCAAAGTTAGACAGATCACTGATGAAGATTCAGAATAAGACTGGGCCCTGAACACTGCCTTGGGGCACTCCAGCCTTGACAAGGAGCGGAGATGAAAGGATTCTGTTCAGAGACACACATTGGCCACGAGAGTAGAGGAAGTCAGTAAGCCACATGTGGAGTTGGCCTTGGATGCCACCATAAGCAGAGAGTTTGGAGAGCAAGGCAGGAGACCAAACTGTATGAAAAGCACGAGATATGTCCAAAGACAGCCGTGATCTCATGTCTGACGGTGAGCGCCTCCATCGACTGTTGGGTGGGTCAAAGCAGCATGTCCAAGGTGGAGTGACCTATTCTGAATCCAAATTGGTGATCTGAGATTAGATGAAAACATTATAGAAAAGGAAGGATTTCATATCAACTGCAATGATGGATTCCATGACTTTGCTGATGATTGGAACAAGCTAATCAGTCTGTAGTTGATGGGATCAGTTTTTTGCATCGTTATTATTTAATGCAGTGATGATGTTGAATTTTCAAACAGATGGAAGATGACCTAGGGCAAATGATAGGGTGAAAAGGGCAGAGAGAGGATGTGCAAGAGCAGCAGATTAGGCTTTTAGGACACGTGAGCTGATGACATCCGGTCCAGTAATAGTCAGAGCTGAAGGTTGAAAGAGCCTCCACCTTCTAAGGTGCAAAAGACACAGAGTCCAGAAGCAGTTGAGTGGAGAGGTTTGGGGACACAAGATTTTGAAGCAAAGACAGGATTGAGGCATTTGGCCTTCTCACGAGCAGAGTTTGAAGAGAGGGAAGGGATAGAAGGGGAGCATACACCAGAAATAGACTTAACAAGGTGCCACCAGGTTTTAGAGGAGGGAGACAAGTTTGAAAGCTCCTTCTTGAGATTAGACAGACGATGTTTTCTGTCCTTCCTGAGAGTAGAAACACACTTGTTGCAGGCTTGGTGGAATGATCTGAGGTTGCCTTCGGTAGGATTGTCCTTCCAGGAGGAGAATGTAAATTGTTTTAAAGCAACAGCCTCACCACAGGATTTGGAATACCAAGAGCGGGAGGATGGGTAAGATAACTGAAGACGAGGTGTAATGAATCTGTGCGTAAGAGAGGGCAGGTTTTTGTGGAAGAATTCCTAGGCTGAATTAATGTCAGCGGTGGTTGATATAGGAGACTAGTCCTGAAGTGGAGGGCAAATAAATAAAGAAATAAATAAAATTAAAAACCTACCCCCCTTTTTCCCTTTGAAACAATGCCCCGTCATTCGCGGATTCGACGTTCGCAGCATTTTCCAGTAACGTATTCCCTTCAGATGTCGGGGTCGGCCAGCACACAACTGGAGATAGAGTATTCACAATGGGTGACATCATCTCGGAAAATCTAGGATATTAACGGCTGTCCTTCTCAGAGTGCAGTGCAGAATTTGAACAAGTGAATGCAGAAGATGCTTTTCAGATTTATCGGTTTGAGACGTACCAATCGGACACAAATAACAGACAATTATGACTTGGACAAGAGCACTTTGGAGGGCCTTACAATGGAGAAAGCTGTAGAATACCGAATGATACATATGGCTATTAACATTTGTCAGAACAAGTGTATATTAACTTCAAAATACCTAGATACAATGTGTAATCAAATAGTCAGTTCACCATTGATCAAACAAAAACATCCCAGCAGCATCTGGTGTGGAACGGGACTCCAACGAGTTTTGCTAAACTAAATCGCAAACGAACGCAAAATGTTAACAGGTAGTTTAAAATACATTTCGCTAAAATATGTTTACTACAGACCGGGTGTTTGATCAATAATGCATTTTAACAATATTTATTATCAGTTGGTGATGTGTTCATCTTTACATCAATTTAATCTGTCTGATTATTTGTTTGACCACGGCAATATTTCCGATGAAGCAACACAATTCACTCACAAAGAGTCCTGCAACAAAAGTAGAAAACACATCAAGCCTTTGTTGCCGTGTCACCAGTGGTTTCCTGTTGGTGTAAATATTTACAGTTACTTGCCCCGAGTACTTTCACAGGAACGTGTGATCCGCCGAAGCAGTTCACTTGTTCACTCGATCACAAAGAAAGGATCCAACATCACGTTCGCCATCATGGCAGACGTACCTTGGGACAGGAATTTGTGCAGTTCATGATCGTGTGACAGCGGTAAAGAGAGAACGGGTCCTGCAGTTTGGACAATCGCTCCGCTGTGAAGTCGTCACGGCTGTCTATCATCCAGCGATAAGCCTGCAAACGCATACCGTCGTAAGGAAAACCGTTCAAATGTTCCACTGTATATCCATTTAAAGGGTGTACATTTCTCTAGAAACATGACTCAAAGCAATTCAAAATGAAATAGTTGTATCAATCCATTGAAGGATAATTTGGAGCAAAGTTTATGAACAATCTATTTGTCTCTCTCTTGCATGAGCCCAGACATGAAACAAAAATAGCGACTGTGACGCACAGACCTGCATGAGCACAGCCGGTCCCAGGTACTTATCTGAATTCCACCAGTAACTGGGGCAGCTAGTGCTGCAACAAGCGCATAAAATGCACTCGTACAGCCCATCCTGCACACAAGGAAACGGGCACAACCCATCTTTATCAGGGCCCACACTAGACCCACACACAGACTGTGACTCAGTAAAGGACAGAGTACTGGTCAAAGGACATGGGAAGGAGATCATGTGATCTTGACAGAAGGAAGACCCAAATACATTGCATATTATTGTTGTGATTGCATAATGCCCTTCACTTCAAGGAAAGGTACAAATGTCTGTTTTTGGTCTTTGCATATTTAACTACATATCATCAAACTCCCCCACCTATTTCTCATATATTCATGTGGCTCGAACCCCCCTCATCCCCTGCCCCCCCCCCTTCTCATTCCACAGACCAATTTGGCACGATCCTCCACAGATTGCAGACACTGCTCCTTGCCCAACTGGGTGTCATCAATCTTCTTCAGGTATGGCTCAATTGATTTGTATTGCATGTAGAAGTGGCTCATGTCCTGCGGCACAATAAAAACGAATCAGATCTGTGCATATCCATCACTTCATTTATCAAAATTACAAAAACATGAACAGGATAGAAGATCATAAATATATGTGGAAAAATTACAGGCCCAAATAGCTCAGATGGCAGAGCTCTGGTGCGGTTTTCCAGATGACCTGGGTTCGATTCCCAGTCAGGTTCTGTAATTTTTCCACATATATTTATGTTTTCAAAATTACAAAGATAATTCCACAAAAATTGAGGCATTGCTCTTTGGAAGAGGAGTAAAAGAGTCCAGTTCAAAAGGACCTTCATGTCTATGGATATTATCTGATATGATAGAAAAGGTCAGGTGCTTGGTCAGAAAGTGAAAGGTTATGTAGTTACAAATAAGTAAATGGTAGTTTGAGTACATCATTGAGTTGAAAGTTAGTCTTGCTAAGGAATAAAAGTATTGTCCTTGTCCTGTATTTGCAACGACATACCTGCCTTCCTCTCTGATGTTCCTCAACTTCAAGATTGTGCAAACAATGGCCATTCCTTCCCCCAGACTAAATAAGAGGACCACTTGGGTTCCCATCATGTGTACAGAGGTCCAACACGTCAAGTGTTTGTTCGTTGTCCCGAGTTGTGTATTCACGCTATATGTTATATAAACACCAAAGGTCCTTTCATCAAGTCGATATCACTCATGAAACCGGCACAAGATGAGGGATGGTTGTACTGGGTGCGTTGCAAACACAGCCCGGACTTACCGGCACCAGGTCTTTCACCACATACATGTGCGGTAGGGGGTATATCTTTGTTGCTTTCCCCAAGTTGTCATCGATACGGTAAATGCAAGCCAAGGTGTTCCCACCATGAATATTCATGGCACAAGAACCACAGATGCCTGACGTGTGAGATAAATGTACACTCGGTGAAAATAGTGGAGAATATGGGGTAAAAGAAAGCAGACGGACTTTTAAGAAATTGAGTGCAGATTTTAAGCCGGCTGTCCCATGTACAACATGACATTTTTAGGAGGACAGAGGAAAGGGACGCGCTTTACCTTCACGGCAGGACCGGCGGAAGGTCAGCGTGGGGTCAATCTCATTCTTGATTTTGATCAAAGCATCGAGTACCATAGGGCCACACCTGGAAGCCAACAGGTCCAACCCAACAATCATCAACTGCAGAACCTTGTGATTATCAAGAAAAAAAAATTCTACATGATACAACTCATTCATGTCCATGGGTCTCCGTTTATGTAACCATCAAAGAAAAAATAAAATAATCACCTTGGGAGGCGGTTCCACTCCGTTAGTGTTTCTTAGCAAAAACAAAGCTGATGAAAAGACTTGAGACTTTTTGAAAGACTTGAGAACAATCCGAACTCTGATGAAAACAAACAACTAAACAAAAAACAAAAACCCCATAAATCACAGGGATCATGCTCACGTGTTTAGATCAACCTTGAAGGTCTCCATGCGAGGCTTGTCCCCTTCCTTATCTGGATCCCATCGGTAAATGGAGAAAGTCTTCAAACGCTGAGTGTGCTGTGCAGCAGTGCTGGTTGCACGAACCAACTGTATTGTCTAGAGAAACACCACATGATGTACACACACACGGTACACTATTCATAAACACCACATGATGTACACACTCACACTGTACACTATTCATAAACACCACATGATGTACACACTCACACTGTACACTATTCATAAACACCACATGATGGACACACACACGGTACACTATTCATAAACACCACATGATGTACACACTCACACTGTACACTATTCATAAACACCACATGATGTACACACTCACACTGTACACGATTCATAAACACCACATGATGTACACACACACACGGTACACTATTCATAAACACCACATGATGTACACACTCACACTGTACACTATTCATAAACACCACATGATGTACACACTCACACTGTACACTATTCATAAACACCACATGATGTACACACTCACACTGTACACTATTCATAAACACCACATGATGTACACACTCACACTGTACACGATTCATAAACACCACATGATGTACACACACACACGGTACACTATTCATAAACACCACATGATGTACACACACACACGGTACACTATTCATAAACACCACATGATGTACACACTCACACTGTACACGATTCATAAACACCACATGATGTACACACACACACGGTACACTATTCATAAACACCACATCATGGACACACACACACGGTACACTATTCATAAACACCACATGATGTACACACTCACACTGTACACTATTCATAAACACCACATGATGTACACACTCACACTGTACACTATTCATAAACACCACATGATGTACACACTCACACTGTACACTATTCATAAACACCACATGATGTACACACTCACACTGTACACGATTCATAAACACCACACATAAACACCACATGATGTACACACTCACACTGTTCACCATTCATAAACACCACATGATGTACACACTCACACTATTCAAAAACACCACACATAAACACCACATGATGTACACACTCACACTGTACACTATTCATAAACACCACATGATGTACACACTCACACTATTCAAAAACACCACACATAAACACCACATGATGTACACACTCACACTGTACACTATTCATAAACACCACATGATGTACACACTCACACTGTACACTATTCATAAACACCACATGATGTACACACTCACACTGTACACGATTCATAAACACCACACATAAACACCACATGATGTACACACTCACACTGTTCACCATTCATAAACACCACATGATGTACACACTCACACTATTCAAAAACACCACACATAAACACCACATGATGTCCACACTCACACTATTCAAAAACACCACACATAAACACCACATGATGTACACACTCACACTGTACACTATTCATAAACACCACATGATGTACACACTCACACTGTACACTATTCATAAACACCACATGATGTACACACTCACACTGTACACTATTCATAAACACCACACATAAACACCACATGATGTACACACTCACACTGTTCACCATTCATAAACACCACATGATGTACACACTCACACTATTCAAAAACACCACACATAAACACCACATGATGTACACACTCACACTATTCAAAAACACCACACATAAACACATGATGTACACACTCACACTGTACACTATTCATAAACACCACATGATGTACACTATTCATAAACACCACATGATGTACACACACACGGTACACTATTCATAAACACCACATGATGGACACACACACACACACACACACACACACACACACACACACACACACACACACACACACACACACACACACACACACACACACACACACACACACACGATGTACACACTCACACTGTACACTATTCATAAACACCACATGATGTACACACTCACACTGTACACTATTCATAAACACCACATGATGTACACACTCACACTGTACACTATTCATAAACACCACATGATGTACACACTCACACTGTACACTATTCATAAACACCACATGATGTACACACTCACACTGTTCACCATTCATAAACACCACATGATGTACACACTCACACTGTACACTATTCATAAACACCACACGTAAACACCACATGATGTACACTCACAATGTTCACCATTCATAAACACCACATGATGTACACATTCACACTATTCAAAAACACCACACCATGTACACACTCACACTATTCATAAACACCACATGATGTACACACTCACACTGTACACTATTTATAAACACCACAGGATGTACACACTCACACTGTACACTATTCATAAACACCACATGATGTACACACTCACACTGTACACTATTCATAAACACCACATGATGTACACACTCACACTGTACACTATTCATAAACACCACATGATGTACACACTCACACTGTACACTATTCATAAACACCACATGATGTACACACTCACACTGTACACGATTCATAAACACCACATCATGGACACACACACACGGTACACTATTCATAAACACCACATGATGTACACACTCACACTGTACACTATTTATAAACACCACAGGATGTACACACTCACACTGTACACGATTCATAAACACCACATCATGGACACACACACACTGTACACTATTCATAAACACCACATGATGTACACACTCACACTGTACACTATTTATAAACACCACAGGATGTACACACTCACACTGTACACGATTCATAAACACCACATCATGGACACACACACACGGTACACTATTCATAAACACCACATGATGTACACACTCACACTGTACACTATTCATAAACACCACATGATGTACACACTCACACTGTACACTATTCATAAACACCACATGATGTACACACTCACACTGTACACTATTCATAAACACCACATGATGTACACACTCACACTGTACACTATTCATAAACACCACATGATGTACACACTCACACTGTACACGATTCATAAACACCACATGATGTACACACTCACACTGTTCACTATTCATAAACACCACACGTAAACACCACATGATGTACACTCACACTGTTCACCATTCATAAACACCACATGATGTACACACTCACACTGTTTACCATTCATAAACACCACATGATGTACACACTCACACTGTTCACTATTCATAAACACCACACATAAACACCACATGATGTACACTCACACTGTTCACCATTCATAAACACCACATGATGTACACACTCACACTGTACACTATTCATAAACACCACATGATGTACACACTCACACTATTCAAAAACACCACACGATGTACACACTCACACTGTACACTATTCATAAACACCACATGATGTACACACTCACACTGTACACTATTTATAAACACCACAGGATGTACACACTCACACTGTACACTATTCATAAACACCACATGATGTACAAACTCACACTGTACACTATTCATAAACACCACATGATGGACACACACACACGGTACACTATTCATAAACACCACATGATGTACACACTCACACTGTACACTATTCATAAACACCACATGATGTACACACTCACACTGTACACTATTCATAAACACCACATGATGTACACACTCACACTGTACACTATTCATAAACACCACATGATGTACACACTCACACTGTACACTATTTATAAACACCACAGGATGTACACACTCACACTGTACACTATTCATAAACACCACATGATGTACACACTCACACTGTACACTATTCATAAACACCACATGATGTACACACTCACACTGTACACTATTCATAAACACCACATGATGTACACACTCACACTGTACACTATTCATAAACACCACATGATGGACACACACACACGGTACACTATTCATAAACACCACATGATGTACACACTCACACTGTACACTATTCATAAACACCACATGATGTACACACTCACACTGTACACTATTCATAAACACCACATGATGTACACACTCACACTGTACACTATTCATAAACACCACATGATGTACACACTCACACTGTACACTATTCATAAACATCACATGATGTACACACTCACACTGTACACGATTCATAAACACCACACATAAACACCACATGATGTACACACTCACACTGTACATTATTCATAAACACCACATGATGTACACACTCACATTGTACACTATTCATAAACACCACACATAAACACCACATGATGTACACACTCACACTGTACACTATTCATAAACACCATATGATGTACACACTCACACTGTACACTATACATAAACACCACATGATGGACACTCACAATGTACACTATACATAAACACCACATGATGCACACACACACTGTACACTATTCATAAACACCACATGATGTACACACACGCACTGTACACTATTCATAAACACCACATGATGTACACACTCACACTGTACACTATACATAAACACCACATGATGTACACACTCACACTGTACACTATACATAAACACCACATGATGTACACACTCACACTGTACACTATACATAAACACCACATGATGTACACACTCACACTGTACACTATACATAAACACCACATGATGTACACACTCACGCTGTACACTATACATAAACACCACATGATGTACACACTCACACTGTACACTATACATAAACACCACATGATGCACACACTGACACTGTACACAAAACATAAACACCACATGATGTACACACACACACACACACACACACACACACACACACACACACACACACACACACACACACACACACACACACACACACACACACACACACACACACACACACACACGACACTATACATAAACCCCACATGATGAACACACTCACACTGTACACTATACATATACACATGATGTACACTCACACTGTACACTATACATAAACACCACATGATGTACACACTCACACTGTACACCATTCATAAACACCACATGATTTACACTCACACTGTACACTATTCATAAACCACATTATTTACACACTCACACTGTACAATATTCATAAACACCACATGATGTACACTCACACTGTACACTATTCATAAACAACACATTATGTACACACTCACACTATTCATAAATACCACATGATGTGCACACTCACACTGTACATTATTCATAAACACCACATGATGTACACTATTCATAAACACCACTTGATTTACACACTCACACTGTACACCATTCATAAACACCACATGATGTACACACTCACACTATTCATAAACACCACATGATGTGCACACTCACACTGCACACTATTCATAAACACATGATGTGCACACTCACAATGTACATTATTCATAAACACCACATTATTTCCACACTCACACTGTACAGTGTGCAGTATTCATAAACACATGATGTGCACACTCACACTGTGCACTATTCATCAACACCACATGATGTGCACACTGTACACGATTCATAAACACCACATGATGTGCACTCACACTGTACACTACTCAAAAACACCACATTATGTACACTCACACTGTACACTATTCATAAACACCACATGATGTACACACTCACACTGTACACTATTCATAAACACCACATGATGTACACACTCACACTGTACACTATTTATAAACACCACAGGATGTACACACTCACACTGTACACTATTCATAAACACCACATGATGTACACACTCACACTATTCATAAACATCACATGATGTGCACACTCACACTGCACACTATTCATAAACACATGATGTGCACACTCACGCTGTACACTATTCATCAACACACATGATGTGCACACACTGTACACTATTCAAAAACACATGATGTGCACACACTGTACACGATTCATAAATACCACATGATGTGCACACTCACACTGTACACGATTCAAAAACACCACACGATGTACACACTCACACTGTGCACTATTCATAAATACCACATGATGTGCACACACACAGTACACAATTCAAAAACACCACATGATGTACACACTCACACTGTACACAATTCATAAACACCACATGATGGACACACACACAGTACACAATTCATAAACACCACATGATGTACACACTCACACTGTACACAATTCATAAACACCACATGATGTACACACTCACACTGTACACAATTCATAAACACCACATGATGTACGCACTCACACTGTACACTATTCATGAATACCACATGATGTACAGACTCACACTGTACACTATTCATAAATACCACATGATGTGCACACTCACACTGTACACAATTCATAAACACCACATGATGTACGCACTCACACTGTACACTATTCATGAATACCACATGATGTACAGACTCACACTGTACACAATTCATAAACACCACATGATGTACACACTCACACTGTACACAATTCATAAACACCACATGATGTACACACTCACACTGTACACAATTCATAAACACCACATGATGTACACACTCACACTGTACACAATTCATAAACACCACATGATGTACGCACTCACACTGTACACTATTCATGAATACCACATGATGTACAGACTCACACTGTACACTATTCATAAATACCACATGATGTGCACACTCACACTGTACACGTTTCAAAAACACCACATGATGTGCACACTCACACTGTACACAATTCCAAAACACCACATGATGAACACACTCACACTGTACACTATTCATAAACACCACATGATGTACACACTCACACTGTACACTCTACATAAACACCTCATGATGTACACACTCACACTGTACACTATACATAAACACCACATGATGTACACACTCACACTGTACACTATACATAAACACCACATGATGAACACACTCACACTGTACACTATACATAAACACCTCATGATGTACACACTCACACTGTACACCATTCATAAACACCTCATGATGTACACACTCACACTGTACACTATACATAAACACCTCATGATGTACACACTCACACTGTACACTCACACCAAGAGACGTGTCACCGTTTAATCCCCATCCGAGGGACGGAACAACGATTGCCCCTCCGTTGTTTCTTTCCAGGAACGTCGTTTATCGTTGGGCAGATTCGAACCTGTGGAAACCTTTGGAGTCTCCTGTTCTTCCTCTCCCTGTTCTCCCTCTCCCTGTCCTCCCCTCCCTGTCCCTCTCCCTCTCGATTTACCAATCCCATCTCCTTCCTGAGGAAGCCAATTTAAGCCTGAGGTGATTCCTCAAAACGACCTTCATGTTCGCCACGTGAACAATTCATGGTGACAAAGCCTCGATCGGATTTCCCCTCAACCGTCTCATGTTTCTCTTTCACTTCACCAAGTGTCCACGTTTATTAATCTTTTGCTGATGTACCTGAGAGCGCGCAACACGTCCTGACGACACAACTGAGAGAACGAACGCCATTGTTGTCTTCTCTCACTCCTCCCTCCTCACTTGACGCCGTCCGCGCTGAAATTACTTTTCCTGTTCTTCTTCTTCTTCTTCTTTGGCCTCATCATCCTCCTCCTCCCCCTCCTCTTCTTCTTCTTCTCGAAGATCTCTTTCACAGCCGCGAAGCTCTATATATGCCACTTACCACAACTTGAACGTGGTCCCCAAGGAGCCATGAGGTTTCCCGAACATTTTCATGGATCTCTCGCTCTCTCTTTTTTGAATGTTATCAGCGCTTCTGGTTCAACAGATTTATGTTATCCCGCCAGATCCGACACTTTGATCCCCATCTCTTTATAAATACTCTGCACCAGCAGTGGTGCTATAAAGTAAAGTGATCACAAGATTGTGGTCAGAAGAACCATTTGGAGGTGAAATTGTGTTGTAGTTGTAATGCAATGGATTGGAAGTGAAGAATGAGTCCAAAGTCTTGGTAGTGTGGTCATGACCATGTGGGATGTGGGTTTGGTTTGGTTTGGTTTGGAGATTCGAGGTCCACAAGGTGTCCAGCAGGTGTGTTGATGGTGGAGGAGACACAGACTCCTCCTTTGAAGCAGAATCCTGAGTCAAGGTTGGAGTTCAAAATGTTAAAGTGATGAACAAGAACATCACGTGATCATTGGATCTCTGAGAGAAGCTTGCTCGATAATAAACGTGATGCTGAGGCGGTGTATGTAATTTATAGACGGAAGACAGAGTAATTTTGTAAGTGTAAACACCTCTTGTTTGTGGACGGGACGGGGTGAGGATTTCCCATCACAGAGTACACGTGTGTAACGTGTGATACAAGGCCATCACGATCTGTGTGGTCAGTGGGTGCTCGTTTCGCTGTAGGGTTGTGAAGGAAAGATTGAACGTTTGTTTTTATTGGGGCCGCACCGTCGGTGGGACTGTCAGAGGAGAACTCCTCCCAAGAGGAGGAAGAAGAGGAGTCCACCCCAAAAAAAGAGGCGGCGTCGTGCGCGAAGAGGACGAGCGCGTGAATCACGGAGCAGTTTGTGAGGGAGATATTCTTGTGGTCTTGTGGAAATTTGGAATTGATCCAATATCACCCTGTTGTTGGAGGGGGGGAAGACGTGTCCTCGTTAGAGAGGAAGAGGAACGACCTCAGAGACAGGACAGCTCAACGTGTACAGAGTGCAAAGCGCTTTGATGAGGAAGAAGAAGGGCCGAACAGGAGGTCTCGTCTGGAAAGGACACAGAGGGCCATGAAGCCTGGTTGAAGAGATGATCGTCGCTAGCACTCCTCGTGGCTGGGTCACTTAATCCTTCTCTGTCTGGCTTTCTGTATTCTGATTGCTGCTCGTCGTTGGAGCTGCTCGTGGCTGGTTTTCTTCGTTTTTGGCCTGACTTCGTCACTGGCTCTCGTCGTCGTGTACCTGGTTCCCAAAGCGGGCTGCAGAGTCCTGTATCCACCTTGCGCTTCGTAGACAAAGGGAAGTCCCGCCTGCATGCTTATCTTTTTGTAAAAGTGTGTTCTGTGGTGCCGAGAGTGGGTTGGGATTTGAGCTTTATTTATTACTAGCCAAAACCCCGTCACAGATGGATTCCGTTCATTCAACCACCCTCACCAGCTCACCCACACTCGAGGGACATGGACTGGACTTGCCCCCTCCTACTCATCCCCCGCCCCTGCCGCATTCCCCCCTGCCTCCCACCCCCGCCTTCAATTTGCTTACCCCCACCATAAAATTTAATTACCCAGCCCCGCCACCGCCTCTTCACTCCCCGTCCCCCGTCTCTTGATTCCCCACCCCACTTCCCCCTGGGCCTCCGCCCCCTGTCCACCGCCTCTTCACTCCCTGCCCCTGTCTCTTCATCCCCCGCCCCCGCCTCTTCATCCCCCGCCCCCGCCTCTTCACTCCTCGCCGCCGTCTCACCGAAAAGTGTTTATTCTGCTTCAGAGTTGAAAGTTGACTATTGGCACGATGTGCGATGCACTCTTACAGGTACGAAGTTTCTTTCAGTCCAGGTCACAGTACTGAGAAAAACGTGACGCGGCCACTTGGAGGAGCACAAAATTGGTCCTTCAGTATTAATATATAGATTCTCGTACATAAGCTTGCGTGTCTTTTGATTTCCCATCGCTCTCTTTGTGTCTTGATTTGCTTGCTTTGCACCGTTTATTTTAGCATCTTGGCTCCCCACTTCCCTATACCGTTCA
Organism: Eptatretus burgeri; assembly: GCF_056783735.1. NCBI lineage: Eukaryota > Metazoa > Chordata > Myxini > Myxiniformes > Myxinidae > Eptatretus > Eptatretus burgeri. Next base: position 59,745,513 of record NC_140977.1, read on the forward strand.
TTAGAAATGAATCCTTTGAAAAGGTAAGGAAACGTGTTGGCGTCGTCTGCTTTCATTGCGTGTGCCGTCACTCCGTTTTGGCCCATTTGAATGATCGTTGGGGAACGGCAAAGTGGTCAAAATAACTGAACACAGTGCAAAAAGAGACCATTTGGCCATATCCCGAGACTTAAGGTCCCGGCGCTGAGGATAGAGTGTTAACGGGCACTCAGACATGACAATATAAAGAAGAAAGTTTGTTTGTTCGATTATTTGTTCATTCGTTTATGCATTCACACCCTGCAGGAACCACTGCAACCAACCTTACCTTTGCATGGCCCCCTCTTTCATCCAGAGGAAGGTCGAGGGCTATGTTTGGATTAAAAAAAATTGACCTCAGATTATTGGCCTTCAGGCCTTGATTAGTTCTTGTACTTATACACTTCCTTCATTAATACCAGGAGCAAATCAAGTCTTCTTTTTTCTTCTTATGTCTGGGACCTGGGCTGCTGGGTCACAATCATTTTGTTGGGGTGCAACGATGCTGCTGATGCTGTGTTCCTACATCAGTACATTAGTAATCATTTCACCAACCTTGGAAGGATGACAGTCTGAGTCAACCCACCTGGTGTTAATTCAGTGGCGAACAGGACTTGAACTGAGGACCCAAAGATCCCAAGCCAGCCACCCCAACCACGATGCCAACACCAGGCTGAACAATCAAGTAATTTGTATTGTGAAGATCGAGGTTGTGGTTGTGGTGATTTGTTGTCAACATTTTTGTTGAAAACATTTTTTTTTTGAATTGAAAATTTTTGAATTTGATGAAAACATCAAACAAAAACGAGAACAAAAACAATATGGCGACCGAACCATGTGACTGATGACATCAATTCTTTGTCCTCCATACAATTTAGCCCTAGAGGACCCTCAAAAATGTTCATTCCGATCGGATAAAGCGTTCGAACTATGCAATTATGTTGTCATAACGAAGCCACTTATGACATCAAAAATTTAGAACTTTTACCTGATCCACCACAATCGCCAGATTTAACACTTTAATTCATGACACCATGCCTGTTCCGGTATGTTTGCCGGACAATACAACTTTTGGAAGGAGACTCGTATGCAGTGTACATTAGGCCACCAAGCCGTGCTTGCGTCCCACGGTAACAAACGCGTTCACACATTGATCAATATCATCATTAGAGTGAGCAGCAGATATTTGCACTCGAATGCGCGCAGACCCTCGTGGAACCACCGGGAAGCTGAACCCGATAACAAACACACCTGGAAGTGAAGGGATGAGAAAGAGGAGTAATATGGTAAATGGGAATCGAACAAAAAAAAAACAGTGCAAAAGTCACAAAATATTTCAAAACATTCAGGATTGACAGATATTATTCCAAGCTGTAATCGTGAATGAGCACTTTTTTAAAAAAAAGAAGAAAAAAAGTGTTGTATGAACATCATGTGGGTTTCCAACATTAAAACAAGAGTGAAGCCGATGGCATGCCATGGCACATCCCCACACTTCCCACCTAAGGCAAACTCGAAAGATGGCATAAAGTTCCGACAGGGTTGAACCAATGTCAAATTTTGAGTTAAAACGTTCCCCCCCCCCCCGTGACCCAAAATCCCCAACCCCGGGAGTATGAATCAGGGGTCAAATCCCCCAAAAAAACATTTGATATGTCATGCATCCCCCAATGTTGATTGCAGAAACAAAGTTTCATTAAAACGTGCCTGTAATTGCATTTTTTGGTATTCCAACTGTTTGACCCTGCCAGGGACTGGGGCCAAAAGGATATTGTTCTTGAACATTCTTGCCACGTGGTGAACATAACCACCAAACCAAGTATGATGAATTTCGGCACAACCGTTTCGGAGCAGATAGCATGACAGACAGACGGACAGACGGAGCCAATTATTATTTTTGTATACATAGTGGAGGAGCCTGGTGTTGGCTTCGTGGTTAGGGTGATGGCTTGGGATCTCAGGGTCCTGAGTTCAAGCCCCGTTGGCTGCTGAATTAACACCAGGGGGTTTGGTTGACTCAGCCCGTCATCCTTCCGAGGTCGGCGAAGTGAGTACCAGTGTACTGGTCCCGGTGTATGCCCCGGTTGGAATAGGTGTACCATATCCCTGCGTGTCATAAGAGGCGACCAGGGTTGGCGTCAGGAAGGGCATCCGGCCATAAAACATTGCCTCAAGAAAAAGCCCAACCCCTGCACAGCAGGGAAAAATGGCTGTAAAAATGTATACATAGTGGAGGCTCGTGGAAGAGCAAGTGGACTGAATGGATCAGGACGTAACAGACAAAAACAGGACACAAAATACGCATGCATGGAGAAGGACGCTCCAAGGAGGAAAAACTGGAAAATTAGGAGGGATTTGGATGTAGTTAACAAGGGTAGGAAAGGTAATGGTTTTGGATTGGGGACAATTTGAGATGGCAGTGAACAGCTGTGTTGAAGACCTGTAAGGAAGAATGAGATTGAAGAGGATATGGAAGTTTGTTTCACAGACAGGAAAAAAAAAGAGGAACAAATGAGTGGAGGTGAGTATTTATCCTGGATTTCGGTAGTTTCACCAGAACGGGTTGATGGTGGACCGTGTATGCTGCACAGAAACCTGGGGGAGGGGGGACAAAGCAGAGGGCGCAAGACCAGAAAGGTGGCGGCAGAAGACGGAGGCCACCGACCTTTCTGTGATGGCAAAGTGACAAGCCCACATACTCAGCTCCAGCGCAGGAGATTCCAATGATCTTGAAGGCCTTGGTTTCCACAGTGTCAAGCTGAGCAAGATGTGAGGCAGGGGAGCCAGCCCAGAAGGGAGAGCAGCACCTCACCTCGTCGTGGATGAAGGCCTTGTAAGTGGATAGGACCCCGGTACGCCAAAGAAGAACGCCCAGGCAGCAGCCGGCCCCGAAGGCCAACGTTGAAATGTGGCCTGCCGAAGAAAGATCACGGCTGATAGTGAGACCCAGAAGTTTGAATGACTGAACCTTGGCCAGGATTGAGAGAAATATTCCAAGTGTTTGAGCACCAACTTGTGATTTTTTTTTTCATAGTCTGAAGAGAGGGAAGTGGCTGCAGCCTGCCTGTCTAAAGGATGAGGGATGAGGGATGTCATGGCAGGTAGAGTCATCAGTAAATAGAAAGAGAGGACTTTGTGGAGAACCATAAGGATCATTGATAAAGATTTGGAATAGGACTGGGCCCAGAACACTGCTTTGGGGTACACCAGCATTGACAGTGAGAGGAGATGAAAGGATTCCGTTGAGAGCCGCACGTTGGTTACGAGAGTGGAGGAAGTAGTCAGAAAGCCATGTGTGGGGTTGATCTTGGATGCCATAGGCAGAGACTGTGGAGAGTAAGGCGGGATGCCAGACTGTATCAAAAGCATGAGATACATCCAGAGATAAGGCACTGGACTCATGTCTGACATTGTTGGCCTCCATCCATTGTTGGGTGACGAGAAGCAATAGATCCAAGGTGGAATGACATGGTCTGAAAATTGTTGAGTTGTTGGAGAAAAGGATTTCATATTAACTGCGATGTTGGATTCCATGACCTTGCTGATGATTGGAAGTAAGCCGATTGGTCTGTGGTTGAGGGGATCAGTTTTTGCACCTTTGTAATGTTGTGCCGTGATGTTGCCAGATTTCCAAGCATATGGAAGACGACCGAGCACAAAGGGTGAAAAGGGCTGAGACAGGTTGTGCAAGAGCAGCAGAGCAGCTTTTTTAGGACACATAAACTGATGCCATCCAGTCCAGTTGCAAAGTCTTCCGGTTCCGGTTTTGAGCGGCAAGAGGTCTCCTTCGGGGCTCCCTGCTGACGTTCTCAAAGTTAAGTTCCGGTTGTTATTTGTCCCGTTTTAACTGTTTAATTTTCTCACCTACATGTTAATGTGTGTTCCTAGTTCGGTTTTGTTTCAAAAATCGTGCTATTTTGTGAATATTTATGTCGACGTTCTTACCTGGTGTTTGAGGCCTAGTCCTAGGCTTGAGGCCTACCGGTTCCACTCGGTGTTCGATCGTTTTTTTTTTGTTTGTTTGTTTGTTTTTTCTCCCCATTACCTTCAATTTCTATCCTCCCCATTACCTTCAATTTTCATCCTCCCCACTTTCCAAACATCCCCCATTCTCCCAACTAATCTCTTTCTTATCTCAAAAAAAAAAAAAAAAAATATATATATATATATATATATATATATATATATATATATACCCAACAACAACAACAACAACACGCTCACCTTCTCCCGATTCTGCTACTTCTTCTTCCTCTTAACTTCCTCCTCGTCTTCCTCAATTTCTTTTTTTTTTACACTTCCATGACCTAATCTGTTGAACTCTCTCATACATTAATATTAACAACAAAAACGATCTTATAATGCTTCATCTTCCTCTCTCACACATGTGGTACTCTTTACTGTTTCACAATGCACTACTCTTCTGCTATTTTAACAGACTGCTCTCATTTCGACCTCTCCTTCATTCCTTGCCTAAAAAATCCAACTATTACAGCGCTTCTTCTCTCCATGCTCTGAATTCGCCTTCATTGCATCCATCAAGAATTGTGTTAAATCGCATCTCTGACCTAAAACTTTTAAAAACCACAGTTTGCCATGGATGCTCGCTTTCCATCAACCATTCTTTTTTTTATAAGTTCAGTGCCAACTCACCCCTCTCGTTCCTCCCTCTCAAAGCAACCATCCCACTCTTCTCCCTCCAAGCCTCCCTCTCACCTCTTTCAAAAATTCCCCCCTCACCTTTCTCCCACCTTTCATCCCCCTCACTCTTCCTTCTCTAAGTTGCCCCCCCTCTCATCCACCAACCTGCCTCCCTCCACTGCCCTCTCACCTCCATCTCTTCACTCCACCTCCTCAAATCCTCAACTGCCATCTTCCTTGTCTCTTGTCCCCCCTCTCTCCCAGCACCACAGAGCCTTTTCTACTCCTCATTCGGCCCCCTCCCCTCGCTATTCTGCAATACCCCACACTCCTTCAGCAACCCTCCTTACCTCCCCCCTCATCCCTCGTCCTACCCCTCCCCCGCCCCCTCCACCTCCTGCACCCAAAGCCTCCTCCCCTACCTCTTCATTAAAAGTGTGGACCTCAAATATCCGGGGCCTTCACTCAAACCTTTCAGATCTTTCCATGCAGGTTGCCACTGACAAACCAGACATTATCTGCCTAACAGAAACTTTCCTCTCCCAAGACGTGTCTGACTCCCAAGTATCTCTCCCTGGTTACTCCCTCTTACGGTATGACAGACCTGAGCCTCGTCCTGGTGGAGGTGTTGCTCTCTTCATCAAAGACTCTATTCCTCACTCTCCCTGCACTGCCCTCACTCCCCCACACCCCCAGGAATACCTCTGGCTTCGGCTTCCCCTCCCTCCCACCTCATGTTTATATGTGTACTGTACCGTCCACCGAACAGTGATGACTCCATCTACACCTCACTCTCCGAAAACATGGACCATCTTCTATCTTCTCATCCAAACTCTCTCTTCCTCTTATGTGGCGACTTAAATTGTCATCACGCCAGTTGGCTAGGTGTGGGTACCTCTGTCTCCTGCCATAGGACATCAACAAAAGCTTTCTGTGACTCATTGGGACTGACTCAATCGGTCAACTTCCCGACCCGGATCTCAACCAATGGTACTCCATCTCTTCTGGATCTGATTTTGACAAATTTCCCTGACAATATCTGCTGCTCTTCCTTCGCTCCAATCGGTTCTTCTGACCACGTCCTTATTAAAGTGGACATCTCTCTGGCTGTTATCAGAGAACCACCTCACCGCCGTCGAGTCTGGCATTTCACTCAAGCCGACTGGCAGGGTCTCCGAGCAGCCATCAAACTTACAGACTGGTCTCCTATCACTACTTTCTCAAACATCAACTCATCCTGGGAATTCTTTCAAAGAAACTTGCTCTCCCTCATGCACAGATTTATCCCCTCTCGTGTTCAGTTGTCTTACCCTTCCTCCCGCCCTTGGTTTACTGAAGCTTGTGGCGAGGCAGTTGTCCTGAAACAACTTGCCTTTGCCTCATGGAAAGCAAACCCAACTGAGGAGCAATCTCAGTTCTTTCCACAAAGCTCGGAACAAGTGTGTATCTACCCTCAGGAGAGCCAGAAAACAACATCTTTCTCATCTCAAGTCTGAACTCTCAAACCTCTCTCCCTCCTCAAAATCCTGGTGGCGTTTAATCAAATCTGTTTCTGGTGTATGTTCCCCCTCCATCCCCTCCCTTACCTCAAATGGCCGCACTGCTGATTCCACACGTGATAAAGCTGAATGTCTAAACTCGGTGTTTGCAGCTAAATCTTGTGTCCTAAACCCATCACTATCTCTACCCACCTTACCCAGTCGCACCCAACTGTCCCTGGACTCTGTATCCTTTTCTCCTGACAAGGTGGAGAGCTTGCTTTCAAACCTCGAGTCAGATTCTGCAACCGGTCCAGACGGCATCAGCCCACGTGTCCTCAAAGCCTGCTCTTCTGCTCTTGCTCACCCTCTCTCTGTTCTATTCACCCTCTCATTTTCCCAAGGTCATCTGCCATCTGCTTGGAAATCTGCTAACATCACTGCCCTGCACAAAGAAGGTGCAAAAACAGATCCCTGTAACTACAGACCAATCAGCCTTCTCCCAATCATCAGCAAGGTTATGGAATCCATCATCGCTTCAGACATCAAATCCTTCCTCTTCTCCAATGGCTTGATTTCCAATCATCAATTTGGTTTCAGACCAGGTCACTCTACCCTGGATATGCTGCTACTGCTCTCCCATCAATGGATGGAGGTCCTCAATGCCAGACAGGAAATCCGAGCCGTATCCCTGGACATATCACGTGCTTTTGACACAGTCTGGCACCCTGCCCTACTCACCAAACTCTCTTCCCATGGTATTCAAGGCCATCTCCACTCATGGCTCGCAGACTTCCTCTCCTGTTGCAGTCAACGTGTGGCCCTAAATGGAGTTCTTTCATCCCCTCTTCCTGTGCAGGCTGGAGTTCCTCAAGGTAGCATTCTGGGCCCTGTTCTTTTTCTGGTTTTCATCAATGATCTCTCGGACTCTCTGGAAAATCCTCTATTTCTTTGCCGATGACTCCACCCTCTGCCGTACCATCTGTCATCCCTCAGACCGGCAAGCAGCAGCTTCTTCGCTCACTGCAGATCTGGATAAAATCACAAACTGGTCCAACAAGTGGAACATGTCTTTCAATCCAGACAAATCTCACACTCTCACTATGTCTCTTCGAAAGGACCATTTACAAAACCCCCCCATCCACTTTCTCAACAATCCTCTGGAAGAAGTCTTTTCTTTCAAGCTTCTGGGTCTCACTATCTGCCATGACCTTTCCTGGGAAAGTCACATTTCCAACCTTGCCTCAAAAGCCAGTCGCCGACTGGGAATCCTCCGTCGTGCAAAGTCCTTCCTCGGCCCTCTTGAGCTCCTGACCACTTACAAAGCTTTTGTCCGAAGCCTGATGGAGTACTGCTCTCCCCTCTGGGCTGGTGCTCCTGCCTCCCACCTTTCTCGACTTCACGCTGTCGAAACCAGGGCTTTTAAGATCATTGGCATCTCCCGCAATGAAGCTGAGTCTTTGGGCCTCTCACTCAATCACCGCAGGTTGGTCGGTGGTCTTTCTGTCTTCTACAGACTCCTCTCCAGCCTTGCCCCCCCTGCTCTCTCTGCGATTTGTCCCAACCACATTTCCACAGGGCGCTCAAGGTCCGCCAACAACCCCCTTCTGGTAAAACTAGTCCAAGAGCAGTTGATATGACAGGGAAGAATGGGTACTGAGAGTGAGGGGTTGGGAACACAAGATTTGGATTGGGAGACACAAGCAAACACCGAAATCACCCAATCAGCCTTCTCACGAGTGGAGTCGGCTGTGGTGCCATTTGAAGAGAGGGAAGGGAGGGAAGGGATACACCAGAAACAGACTTAACAAGACACTGCCAGGTTTTAGAGGACGGAGACAAGTTTAAAAGTTCATTCTTGAGGTTGGACAGATGTTGTTGTCTGTCTCTCCTGAGAGTGGACACACACTGGTTGTGGACTTTTTAGCAAGCACTGAGATTGCCTTTGGTCAGATTTGCCTTTCGGGAAGAGAAGTTGTTGTTTCAGCACAACTACCTCACCACAGAATTCAGGGTACCATGGTTTGGAAGAATGGTAGGATAACAGAAGATGAGATGGAATGAATCTGTGCATGAGTGAGAGAGAACGTTTCTGTGGAAGAATTCCCAGGTTGAGTTGATATCAGGGGCAGCAAATATTTGAGACTAATCCTGAAGAGAGATGGCTGCTTGCAGTCCCTGCCAATCTGCTTGAATGAAATGCCAGACTCGCAGACGTTGAGGCCGTTCTCTGAGAATAGCGAGAGAAATGTTGACTTTCACAAGCACATGACCAGATGAATCAATTGTGACGTTCATTTCCAACATCAAAATGAACATCACGTGGGTTTCCAAGCAAGCCTAACCACAAATTAGTTTCCAAGCAAGCCAAACCACAGCCTAATTAGAAGCTAACAGCAAGCCTAACCACAAATCAACACAAGGTTAACTACAAATCAACACACTAAAATAACTCCAAGGCCACAGCAAACTGCAAGGTTAACCACAAATCAACACACTAAAATAACTCCGAGGCTAACCGCAAATCAACTCTCTAAAATCAGAGGCCAATCGCAAACCACCGAATCAACATACAGAAAATATTCTGAGACGAACCACAAACCACAAGGCTAACCACAAAATCAACACACTAAAATCACTGAGGTTTCAATTCACCCATTAATGGGGAGTCGAGTTAAAAAGAAGATAACAAGACAAATCAATAATTATAGAAAGGAGTTTACCTTGTTCTAGCATTTCATCTGCCATTATGCTTGTGAGCTTGGCATCACCAACCATGATGGGGCAAATCGGGTGGTCTTTACCACCCAAGGTGAACCCGGCAGCTTTCATTTGAGAGCGGAACCTGCGGGTGTGATAAAGATTGGCTTAGTGTTTGGATTGGGAAGTTCACAGAATGGGAAGAGCAGGGAACCATTTCCATTACGCCTGGCTGGCTGCAGTGAACACCTCTCCAAACCTGGGCAGGTGTTCGGTGTGGTCATCGGAACACCACCGTTGTCCCGCATGAACATCATGTACAGATTCCTCAGTGGGAGTCAGACATGGTGGAAACCAAAAGAAGAGAGAAATAGCTTGGCCAGTTCACAATCAACCAGGGTGCCTCAGATCATGATTCAGGAGATCAGATGGGAGATCCCACATACCATGTGCGCTTGTCCATTACCTACTGTCATTGTAATTCACGTAAACATACGTTGATATCACGTGTCTTTGTCCTGCACATGATACAACTGATTTGTATGAGTGCCACTGGGACAGTTTTATGTTCGAAATAATGAGGTATGATATAAATAAACTAGAAGTGCACTCTTTGACGTCGTAACTTTGCCAGATTATGCCTCTGCCCACATTATTACATCATTATACATACTTGTACCAAGTTTGATATAAATTCCTGAACCCAGATTCCAAATATTAAATAATGCTGGCTGCTAGACCAAGCGGCCTATCAAGTTGAAATTTAAAACACTCATTCCCCATCACAATACCAGATCACAATTGTGAAGTTTCACGTTGATTAATGAAAGCGGTTCAAGAGAAATAATTTTTAAAAAGATTTTCGTTTAATGCAATATGGCTGCCAGACCATGTGACCTATTAAATATGAGGGAACACCCGGGTATCCCCAAGGCTTGGGGAACATGTGGGTGATGTTTTCCATCGATCTGTCAAGCAGTTCTGGAGGAGACGGTTTTTAAAGGTTTATTCTTCAAAAAAATCAGAGCTGCCAAACCACGTGACCTTTGAACATAGGGGTGAGGCAGAGCCCAACACTCATCGACCTACAATATTACTTACAGAATAGCCACCTGCAGGGAGATGGTGAGTAGAAGTCTATTTCATCAGATGTGTTGAACAAAGGAGGATTTGGTTTAAAATAGTCAAATTGCAGAGAACAACTGGCATTGTAACAAGATGGACATAAATAAATATATGCAGAACAGGGCGCCGGCAGATTGTACACTTACTGTTGAGTACATTTTGCTCAACTTTTGACAAAATTCGAACTCATGCCCGATTGTCAGGAGACCCGACGTTGGTATTTCTGCAATTTGCTCACCGCCGAGTTTTCTCTGTAATGCTCTGAGCCAGAGTTCCGTCAGCCACCAGGTTTAAGGCAGCTAGAGCGCAGGCTGTAACCGGTGGTGGAAGGGCATTGGAAAACAGGTACGGACGAGCACGCTGGCGCAGTAGGTCCACTAGAGGCTGTGGGCCCACGGTAAAACCACCTGCAGGAGGAAAGAAACAACCATTCAAAAACAAACAAACAAAAAAAACAATTAAAGAGATGCAACAAACGCAGGAACAACTATGTGGATTACCCTTCAGTATCCCACCTGCTGCCCCTCCAAGAGCCTTTCCAAGTGTAGAGTTGATTATTGTCACTTTGTCGGTCACCCCCAGCAGTTCATCGACACCTCTGTACCCAAACAGAAACACGTGTCATTTCATGAATCCTCCGCCTCGAACGGCCTTTTCAACCTACCACCAGTGTTGTCGTCGAGTCCACCTGGTCCGAGTTCAAGTGTGAGTCTGAGTCCAAGCTGTCCAAGTCAAAGTCCGAGTCCTGTGGTCTGAGTCCGAATCCATCTATTGGAAAGTGGCAAAAAAAAATAAAAAACGAATTTGTGTTTATGTATTTCGTAAATGAAGACAATTAAATATCAAAACCGACTAACACTGCAACTTGTCACTTGCATCAAGATTTTATTCCATATTATGTCCCTTATGCTCTGCAGTAGAAATATTCCATATTATGGCCTGTAATGTCTTATGGGGTGTCTGCCTCTGCTCTAATGTTACGGAGCATTACAAAGTTCGTAAAAATCGCTTTAATGTTTGAACTTTAGCAAAGATAGAGTTAATTAATGTTTGAACAGCCCCATTTAAATCATTGGTAATCACAGATCATTTACCACCATGGTCTTTTACAGTTTTACACCAGCATATGTAAAACTAGCTGAAGTACCCGGTAATACCCGGGAAATTTGCCCTATTTTCCTCACGCTAGTTAGACTGAGGCATTAATTGTATGGAGAAAATTAGGAAGGCTTCTTTTATTCCTCAGATTTATGGAAGGAAGGCTTTATGCTGCCGTAATCCTCAGAGAGGTCATAGTTGAAGGCGGCCTTGAGTCACTCAATGTTTCTAGCAGCAGTGGAAACTGTCCTTGATGTCTTGCCAAAGCCCAGACCCAGAAAACTGGAACGTGAGTTTTGTGTTTCTCTCGCCCGTCGGTGTGACGCTCTATTTGCAGTTAGGTGACGCTCTCTCACTCTGCAGCCGACTCTGCTTGCCTGGCTCATTCATGAGCAGATATATCAGCAGTCAGACGTCCGTCTGTCTGTCTGTCTGTCTGTCTCTCTCTGCTTGCCTGGCTCGTTCATGAGTAGATCTATCAGCAGTTAGCTGGTGCCGTCGAATTTCAAATCGAATTCAAATAACAGGAGGAGAATGTGTATGTTTGAAAAGTCAACGAATACGAACATTTTATATTTCAAAAAAACCCCAGCGTTTTTAACCATGAAGCCTTTTGTTACGATTAATATGCCGGCGCACTATTCGAAAGGCATTTTTTTTAAAAATGGAATATATATGTATATATGTATATATGTATATATATATATATATATATATATATATATATATATATATATATATATATATATATATATATATATATATATATATATATATATATATATATATATATATATATATATATATATATATATATTTTTTTTTTTTTTTGTTGCGAATTCGCGCCCGCCGGCGTGCAAACGGCCACGTAACTCGAATCGCGGCACGTCGCCCACCGGACGGACAATTCTGTCGTGACCCTCTCGGACTAACGCCGGGATCTAGTCACGGGTGGGCCTTTCGGCCTCACCATGATCGTGCCAATCGGCCCCCCGCGTGGGATAGGGTTGTTCGCCAAATTCGACCTACCTAAGTACCCACGCGGAGGGTAGACCGGGCGATCGCACCTCGCCGCAGGTCGACTCCGGACACGGGCCACTTAAACGACCCGTTCCGTACTATCGGGATAACCGAGCGGTGTTATCGTCGGCCTCGACGGTTCCGATTAATTATCCGGCGTATTAAGCCCACTACCAACCCTTTACGTGAAGCAAGATGGAGATTCAATTAAAGAAAAGACGAAGCGAAACGGGAAAAACAGTTCAACATAAGGCACATTTATTCCGCGGCAAACGGAAAGCACACATTTCCAATTACAACAATTATGCACATATATCAAATGCTACAAAAGAAACACAACAATGCAGATCTACGACTGACTACGCGAGCACACGGCAACACTTACACAGTTTTACTTTACAGACGGCGCCGACAACACATTTACTCAAAAGCAAAAGAAAAGGGCCACCCTCAAAGACAAGGGGGCAGACGGGGCCTGAGGGCCGCGAGACCGGGTGGATCCTACCCGTGTCTTGTGATGAGCCGCAAATGTCGCGGCGCCCCGACTCCGCGCTCCTTCGCGGGTTTCGTTGGCACTGCTTGGAGTGGGGTGGGAACGGGGCCCCCTTTTCGCACTATCTCAGCGCGGGGGGAAAAAAGGGGGGAATTGTTGATGCTCTGGGGAAAGAGGATAGCTGGCTTGCTTGGGTCCCGCGACGAGAGACTCCACTGCGACCTCGTCGCCGACCGCCGTCTTCCTTGCCTTGGACCCGAGCTATTCGACATCCTCCCCAATTCTCCTCAGCAGACTTCAGCAAACCACCTCGACCGCGCTCCAGGCTTCAGGCTTCCCCTCTCTGCAGCTCCCCGACAGACGCCGAACCCCGACAGACTGCCACTCTCCAGACCCGACTTGACTCACGGCTCCACAGACTGCTCCTCTCCAGACCCGACTTGACTGCCTCGACCTTTTTCCCAACTCGCCTTGACCAAAAAAGTCTGACTGCCTCGAACTCTTCCGACCCAAACTGACTAAATTTGCCCCGTGCTCGGCGCTTTATAGTCCGGCAGGAGAACCCATATGCAAATTTCTGGATCAGAACGAGCTCGGGGGTGGAGCCACGCTCGCCCATTGGACGGAGAAAAAGGGGCGTGAGTCTCCCCTGATCCTCGAATTTGCATATATCGATTCCACTCCGACGCGCCTGGAGGCGGGGCCAAACCGCCCCAAACCGCCCCGATATATATATATATATATATATATATATATATATATATATATATATATATATATATATATATATATATATATATATATATATATATATATATATATATATATATATATATATATATATATATATATATATATATATATATATATATATATATATATATATATATATATATATATATATATCCTAGTGTTGGCGCAGTGGTGAGGGCAGCGGCTTGGGATCCAAGAGGTCCTGAGTTCAAGCCCCGTTGAGCCACTGGATTAATACACCAGGGGGTTGACTCAGCCTGTCATCCTTCCGAGGTCGGCGAAATGAGTACCAGTATACTGGGCCGGTGTAAACCCCGATTAAAATAGGTGTACCATATCCCTGTGTCGTAAGAGGCGACCAGGGTTGCGTCAGGAAGGGCATCCGGCGTAAAACATGTGCCAAATCACAATGCGGATCATACGGATGATCCGCTGTGGCGACCCCTAACAGGAGCAGCCGAAAGAAGAAGAAGAAGAAGAAATATATATATATATATATATATATATATATATATATATATATATATATAATTTCATTTTTAAGGAAAGCCACTCAATGCATCCTGGAGCTGAATGTTATGTCTATATGTGTGTAAAGTTTCATCAAGATCGGTTCACTAGTCTAGGAGCTTATTGGTTTCAAACAAATAGACAGACAGACAGACAGACAGACAGACAGAAGGACTGCCATTTATATAGTAGAAGTTTGATTACTCTTTCGTAGTTTAATAATGTTTAGTTATATAATAATAGAAACAGTAATATATAATGGAATATAATGTACAATGGATTGTGGTATAACATATAATGGAAATAGAGCTGTTATAAACAACATCCTCCAAGCCCTTGCATGTATTCATGCAAAGTTAATTTTGCTGTGTAAATGTTGGTCCAAACGTCCAAGCGAATGAATTTCATTTATTTTACATTGTCTAAGTTGATGCGACCACTTGATGTTGGCAGCAATATTGCCTCAACACTTGTGGTGAGATTAAAACTTGACTTTGACGTTGGGAAACTTTTCCCCAATCATTCACAACGTCAAACACAAGCATGAAGCAAAGAGTAAAATTTATAATTCCGATGTTTCATTGCATCGCTAATCATGATATCTTAAATCTTAACAAAAAAGTAATTGTGTACTCTGTAGTTTTCCTTTTAATAATGAAACTAAAGGATAAACTGATATATTAACATATTTAAGAACGTTATCGGCTGGTGTAGGCCTTGTCGGGCTTTCTAATTAAAAACAGTTAATATAGAAATTAAACATACGTGTCAACCACAATTGTATAAAGTCAAATTCAACATTAAATATTAACGTTCAATGCATGATTAAAGGAGAAATTACTTTGCATTTCATCCAAAGAGTACATTTCTTTTAAAAGTGCTTTATAGCCAATAAAAGTAACATTTTGGGTTATATGACGTCACACCAGCACATTAATCATTTGTACCATAAAAATAACAAATAACAGTTTTCGAAAGACAAAAAACAACAACAAACAAACATAGAAATGAGTGCCTCCATTACTACACACTGCTTTAATAAAACCACACAAATTACATACTTATTGTAAATATATACTATATATGTGAACATTTTATACATTTTTTTTAAAACGAGGACATAAATACGATCGGACGTGTGAGTTCAAATAAAGACGTTCAAGCTTGACATAAATGTGGCAAACAGCAAACTCTGCACAGAGAAATGCATCTCCGGTTTTCCAGACCCAATTATGAAAAATATGTCTTTAAGATATAGACGAATATTGCAACAAACATTTTTCGGTTACTTTTTGTTGAGGAAACCGATTCTGACCGTAGTTTGACGATTTAGTAGCTTATTTTAGCCTGAAATAGTGTTTGGAACCGAGCTTTTCTGCAACTTATTTTCGCTCTAATTAATTCGTTTTTTGTTGGATTTGATATTCCGACCAGTTTCTGGAAGCCAAAATTGCATTCCTAGTAATTCTCTGCAGATTACTACAATAGGATTTGGTCCCAACTATACATATTGTTACGGCTGTGGAA
Organism: Eptatretus burgeri; assembly: GCF_056783735.1. Taxonomy (NCBI): domain Eukaryota; kingdom Metazoa; phylum Chordata; class Myxini; order Myxiniformes; family Myxinidae; genus Eptatretus; species Eptatretus burgeri. The sequence goes on from NC_140977.1 coordinate 59,760,876, forward strand.
ATTCGCATTACACCATGAAGGGCCCGTAGGTGAGATATCTCTAAGTACATGTGTCGTTAGCCCCAAATCCGTTGTCTCGAGGGAATTTATGTGATTCATTCGGGCTGCGACGCTTTGAGATAGCCGTTTTTCTGTTCTATCGTTATTTTGAACCAACCACATCTCAACCGCCATCACACAACAACCACCTTAACCACCACGCCAGCCATCGTCACAAACTACAACCATGCTCCAACCCTCAGACAACAACAACGCCAACTGCCATGACCTTTACCTTCACAACTCAATCGCGCAAACATCGCATCACCGTCATTCCCAAACGGCACCATAACCATCAAACCACCACCGATAAACCCTCCACCACCCTCACCTCTCTCCTTCTACGGCCATTCCTGCACCACCTGTGAACACTGAGCATCGGGCTGTCTTTGGGTCGTTCAGCGATACGCACCGAGCCGCGAGTGCAAATAGCGGCCTTTCCGAGGGGGAATTCGGATCAAGAACGCTACACGCCCACTTCTGATCCGTCCAATTAGTAAGTGTGGAGCGGCTTGGCCCCGCCTCCAGGCGCGTCTGTGTGAAAGAGATATATGCAAATTCTAGGATCAGGGGAGATTCACGCCCTCTTTCCTCCGACCAATTGGCGAGCGTGGCTCCGCCCCCGAGGTCATCCTGATCCGGATATTTGCATATTGTTTTTTTCTGCCGGCCTATAAAACGGCGAGCACAAGGCGAATCGTGGGAGAGTGTGGCAGTGGCAGTGTGTGTCGGCAGGGCAGAGTGAGGCGAAGTCATCGGTGTGGCATTGAATTGGGTTCTGCAGTCGACTGAGGAGAGTTGCGGGAAGAGGCAAAGGAGTCCGAGGGGGAAGGACGGCAGTCGGCGACGAGGTCGCGGTGTGAGATCGCTCATCACGGGACCCAAGCCAGCCAGCCATTCTCCTCCCCCAGGGCATCAACAATTCCCCCTTTCCCCCGCGCTGAGATAGTGCAAAAAGGGGGCCCCCTTCCCACCCCACTCCAAACGTCGTGCCAACGAAACCCGCCAAGGAGCACGGAGTCGGGGCACAGCCACGCGGCCACATCTGCGGCTCGTCCGCCAACGCGTCACGGGGATGCGGGTAGGACCCACCCGGTCTCGCGGACCTGGCCGCTCCTTCAGGTCACGCGCGCATATTGGCCTACAGGCCCGTCTGCCCCCTTGTCTATGAGGGTGGCTTCTTTCCTTTGCTTTTGAGTAAATGTGTGTTGGTGCCGTCTGTAAAGTAGAACTGTATAAGTGTTGCCGTGTGTACGCGTATTCGGTAGTAACTCTGCATCATTGTTACTTTTGTTTTAACTGCTATATGTGCATTTTGACTGTTTGGCTGTATATGTGTGCTTTCCGTGTGTCGCATAATAAATGTGCATTGTGTGAACTCTTTTCCCATTTCGCTTCGTCTTTTCTTTATTGACCCTCCATCCTGCTTCACATAAAGGGTTCGTAGTGGGCTTAATACGCCCGGTAATTAATCTGAACCGCCCAGGTCGGCGATAACACCGCTCGGTTATCCCGATAGCACGGAACGGGCCGCCCAAGCGGCCCGTGTCCAGAGTCGACCTGCAGTGAGGTGCGATCGCCTGGTCGACCATTCGCGCAGGTACTTAGGTAGATGGAATTTGGTGAGCGATCCTATCCTGCGCGGGTGGGCAATTGGCACGATTGTGGTGAGGTTAAACCCCCACCCGTGACTAGCTGCCGGCGTTGGTCCAAGAGGGTCACGACAGAATTGTCCGTTCCGGTGGGCGAGGCGGCCGCCATTCGAGTCGAGCGCCCGATCGCATGCCGGTGGGCGCGAATTCGCAACAATATATATGTATGTATATATATATATATATATATATATATATATATATATATATATATATATATATATATATATATATATATATATATATATATATATATATATATATATATATAGCCTGGTGTTGGCACAGTAGTTAGGGCAGCGGCTTGGGATCCAAAAGGTCCTGAGTTCAAGCCCCGTTGGGCCACTGAATTAATACACCAGGGGGTTGACTCAGCCTGTCATCCTTCCGAGGTCGGCGAAATGAGTACCAGTGTACTGGGCCGGTGTATACCCTGGTTAAAATAGGTGTACCATATCCCTGTGTCGTAAGAGGTGACCAGGGTTGCGTCAGGAAGGGCATCCGGCGTAAAACATGTGCCAAATCACTATGCGGATCATAGAGATGATCCGCAGTGGCGACCCCAAACGGGAGCAGCCGAAAGAAGAAGATATACATATATACATACATACATACACCTGTTGTTGGCTTAATGGTTCGGGTGGTGGACTTCGGATTCTGGGATCCTGAGTTCAAATCCCACTCGGCTGTTGAATTAATACCAGGTGGGGTTGACTCTGCCTGTCATCCTCCTGAGGTCGGCAAAATGAGTGCCAGCATGCTGGTATCCTGTGTCGGAGTGTTGGATACCTGTGCTGGTATCCTGGACAACCCTTCCAGGATTGTGCCCAATAGCCAAGGAGACCCAATAGCTACCCAATAGCCAACGCTCTGCACAGAGTATGGTCCCGATGGTAAGACAGTGTTTAAATATATGACTGGTTCCCAGTTTCTTTTGACACTCCAAAACCTCATTCTTATAACGATATGGAAAATGTACCTTATTTTTGTGTTGGACTTTAAAGCGTTAATAGCGTTGATGATAAGTTAAGCCATTGAATGTTTAAGTTTAAAGTGATTCAGTGATCCATTAAAAGTGCTCTTTGAAAGAACAGAATGTGTTTTGGATCCCGCGTCATTACACAATGGTATGACGTTCACGTTGAATATCTCCAAAAATCTGGAACATTGGTCGGTTTTTAAAATATTCCTCAACACAGGATTGTATAATTCTGTCCGTTAATCCTGGTTGCCTGGTTAATCCTGTTAATCCTGTCATGGTTGCTCGGGATGAGCGTTTTCGTGGGAAACCAATTGGGCCTGGTTACTGTACCTGTGGATTTTTGCTGCTGCACACTAAAAGTTTTACTGCACACTTTTTATTTCTACCGTAAACTAAATTTTGCCAGACTCGAGCTGGAATCGGGCCGAGTCCAAGTTCTTTGCATTTGGAGTCCGAGTTCCCCAAAAGTGTGGATTCAAGTCCCACATCACTGCCCATCACGGGAATTGTGGACATCGCCAAACATTCAACCAATCTTACCGACCGGTGGCGCCGATGAAGCCGGTAGCATGACACTCGTCGATGAAAACCAGAGCTTCATAGGCTTCGGCAAGCTGGCAAAGCTCCCTCAACGGAGCCACGTCTCCGTCCATGGAGAACACGCTGTCTGTCGCCACCAATTTCAGACGAAAACCATGTGACTGTAAGCAAAACAATGAAGATGAACTCGTGTTGGGAAACCAATCACAGCTATTTTCATGGTGGACATTTTGAGCAGGTAATTGGGAATATCAAAGCCCTGGGACAAACAAGGAGCGTAACCTTGTAACGGGCCATCACGGCAGTCCGGTCTCTTGATCCACAAATATCACATTCGAAGAACAGCAAGACTTTTTTAAAAGTAAAACAAAGTCCACAGAGAAGCAAAGCGACTAAATTTGGAAATTGTATTTGGGCCTATACCAGATGGACAGAGACCGGTCAGGGATACAAACGTCCGAAGGGGAATTTAGAATAAAGGGCGAGGAATTCAAATGGAAGCAAATAATGAGTAATGTCGAATTTGCATTTTTACATGTTCAACACATGAGGTCATAATGACAGAATACTCACAATGCAATGCTGACAAAAAAGTTCCGACACAAAATTAAAGTACATTGACAAGGCGAAGCCATGGAACATTATCTGGTTCATTGGAACATGCTGAATGCTTCATCCCCACACGAAAACAGCCGTGCCCACAGGTAAAACCCGTTCCCACCTGTGAACACCCGTGCCCACCCGTCCCCGCCTGTGAACAACCGTCCCCGCAGTATTCCTCATACCTGTGCCCCTTTCAGTTTTTCCTCCAGATCAGCAAAATCAAGGTGTTTGTAACGGTACTTTGCAGCTTTGCAAAGTCGAATGCCGTCGATTATGGACGCGTGGTTCAACTCGTCCGAGAAAACAGCATCTTCAGATGACAACAAAGTCTGATGAAAGGTGAAACGAGAAAGGTCAGATTGTGGATGCAAGATCAGGTATCGATCTTGTCCGAAGCCATCGGCCTCACCTCAAAAAGAGCTGCATTTGCATCAAAGCAGCTGCTAAACAATATGGCTGCCTCCCGGCGATGGAAGGCCGCCAACTCCTCTTCCAACTGCTTGTGCAGCTCCTGTTTAGAAATGAAAAGTACATAATGATGGATGCGAATGAGACCGTCGTATAGGTCCTGACAGGCGCGGAAAGCCCTCGTGTGCACACGGGGACAAAGCAGGCTCACCTGTGTGCCACAGATTAACCGCACGGAGCTGAGACCTGCACCGTAGCGTTCCAGCGCTTGCTGCCCAGCAGCGACCACCTCTGGGTGGCTGGACAGACCCAGGTAGTTGTTTGCGCAGAAGTTGAGAAGTCCTCGAGACGATGAGAAAACGAAAGCAAATTCGATACCACCTCTCGAGTGGCAGCCACAAAAGCACATACTTGTGGTTGTGTTTGCTGTCTATGAATGGAAGTGCTCGCAAAACATCTAAAATGGAGTTCATCTCGGTGTGTATACGGGAAGACAAGAGCAAGTGCTACAGTTCGTGTAAACAGGAATCTTCTCTGTCATGCCTCACCTGCACACTGTCCGTGCACATCGATCTGTACAGCCTGAGCACTCGTGAGAACTCGCTCGGATTTCCATGTACCTGCGCTACGGATCTCATCCAGCTGCTGTTCTAAATGGCAAGCACAGACAAACGTTACCAAGACACACAGACAGAAAACCCGCATGGTATGGTCACAGACAGCCGCGGTCTACATGGGATTTGAACCAAGGTCCCCTGCAGATGACAACCCGAAACAAGACAACCGAAACGTGCTTTTCGATAACACAATTGCCACGAGTGATGCGAGACGGTCGCACATCATGGCCTCACTTGGACAAATGTGTACATCGCATGATCAAACTGATGTCTCTTTTCCCCAGCTCGCTCACCAAGAACTGTATGCAGAGCAGACACAGCAGATGCAGAGCGAGACGAGCACGGGGTCATCAAGCTCCGCAGCGTTCCATTCCCGAGCATGGACCCAGACAGGATCGAGACCTTGGAGATGAACATCCGTACAACGTCAGCCATTGTTGCATGTCGTACTGGGGGTGTGTTCGGGTAACTTCGAATCCAGGCTCAGCACGTGTCACGCCTCCACGCTCAAAGCACGCCTACCCTGGAAGAGAAATACAGGACAACTTGGACACAGGTCATTTGGCCCATCATGGCTGTGCTTTATCAACACCACGTCAACAGTCTACCGGGTTAGCGATCTAATTTCACCAAGAGAGGGGGGCAATGCTCGGCACAGTACGTAATTAGGGGTTTGTGTGTGCTGGAGGAGGGTGTCTACTGTCTAAGTAACCAAGATTAAGCACTATGTAACCACCACAGATTGCGACCAGTCACACAAAACACGTTCTGTGGGGGTGGGAAAGTGTTTCCCAGAGCATCACAGGGAAGGGTGTTGCAGTTCCGTGAGGTTATCAAGCAACGCTTTCAAGGATCCAGGAGAATTCTAGGACAACATCAGAGTATGAACTGTTCGTCATATTTACAAGCGAAAATAAATATTATATACATTTAATATAAACACCTCATGACTTGGAGCTCATCGAGAACGTCGTTTTCCGGACGGCACGTCGTCAATCAGCGAGTCCTTAAACATTTACCACTTCTTCTCGGAAACGACACACAATTCCGATGAAACTTCACCACTACCTCCATCACACGTGATGTACCAAAGTTTGTTCACGGCATTAAAAAAGGAATCCATCGGTATTTACTTTCTTCTCCGTGACGTATTTTGTGGGTCATCCACGACTAGCACTGGTTCCCTGGTTATCAGATCCATCCACTACCAGGTGAACACCCTGGGGTGTTGCCCCTCTGTTTTTTGCATATGAAGTCGAGACTTGTCGAAGAGCAAGAACACTGAACGGATCAGGACGGAACAGAACAGTAGAGAGAGGGCAGGGACATTAGAAAGAGAAAAGCGGACAAGCTTGTTGTTGGCTTGGGACCTGAGGGTCCTGAGTTCGACCCCTGTCGGCCGTTCAATTAACACCAGGTGGGTTGACTCAGCCGATCATCCCTTCCGAGGTCGGTGAAATGAAGACGGCTTACTGGTATTGAAGCAGCAGCACAGCCGTGCCCTCAACCAATGATTCTACCCACAACCTTGTGCTGCACATGAAGGAAGGATGGGAGGGGTCAGCAGAAAAAAGGGTAATCCTTCACATGTGCTGAATAATGCATCATTTGGGCACATGTAGACTACATGCACATTCATGTAATCATGCAATCCTTCATTTTCTATCACATAAAATGACTGATTAAATATGTCATGAACCATGACATATTGTTAACTTATGTTAAGTGCAACAATTAGACGAATTCAAATAAATAAATAAACAAATGTAAGTGTATTTTTTTTTTTGTATACCTTGTCGAGGCCCGTATGAGAGATAAAGAGAGTCGAGGCTCGTATTGACTTGTATACAACTTTTCCAGGATGTTCTTAATAGTCAAATTATGCATCGATGTTTCGATGATGATTCATGTTGTTTTACAAGTGAAACCCACGAGCTGCCAACTACAACAACATAGTACCACACATACATGTACACACACACACACACACACACACACACACACACACACACACACACACACACACACACACACACACACACACACACACACACACACACACACACACACACACACACACACACACACACACACACACACACACACACACACGCGCGCAAACACGCACACACACAAACACGCACGCACGCTTGGCTGATATCGGCAATTTTTCAGGAATCAGCAGGTTGGAGTGAGTGTGATTACTGACTGTAGTACACATTATATACCACCCAGAAACCTTGTGTACCTTTCACTGAAAAACAACGTGACATTGATATCGACGTTTCAGGGAGATGTTCACAAACATTAATCTTAACAAAACAGCTGCATGTGATGCGTGGGAAAAAAACATTGGGCTCGTTAATTTAGTAAACACGTTCATACGGCAAAGGGCTCAGAAATCGGGTGTTCTTTCACAACTCGCTCGGGATGACGGGGCACGAACCACTCGCTCGGGATGACGGGGCACGAACCACTCGCTCGGGATGACGGGGCACGAACCACTCGCTCGGGATGACGGGGCACGAACCACTCGCTCGGGATGACGGGGCACGAACCACTCGCTCGGGATGACGGGGCACGAACCACTCGCTCGGGATGACGGGGCACGAACCACTCGCTCGGGATGACGGGGCACGAACCACTCGCTCGGGATGACGGGGCACGAACCACTCGCTCGGGATGACGGGGCACGAACCACTCGCTCGGGATGACGGGGCACGAACCACTCGCTCGGGATGACGGGGCACGAACCACTCGCTCGGGATGACGGGGCACGAACCACTCGCTCGGGATGACGGGGCACGAACCACTCGCTCGGGATGACGGGGCACGAACCACTCGCTCGGGATGACGGGGCACGAACCACTCGCTCGGGATGACGGGGCACGAACCACTCGCTCGGGATGACGGGGCACGAACCACTCGCTCGGGATGACGGGGCACGAACCACTCGCTCGGGATGACGGGGCACGAACCACTCGCTCGGGATGACGGGGCACGAACCACTCGCTCGGGATGACGGGGCACGAACCACTCGCTCGGGATGACGGGGCACGAACCACTCGCTCGGGATGACGGGGCACGAACCACTCGCTCGGGATGACGGGGCACGAACCACTCGCTCGGGATGACGGGGCACGAACCACTCGCTCGGGATGACGGGGCACGAACCACTCGCTCGGGATGACGGGGCACGAACCACTCGCTCGGGATGACGGGGCACGAACCACTCGCTCGGGATGACGGGGCACGAACCACTCGCTCGGGATGACGGGGCACGAACCACTCGCTCGGGATGACGGGGCACGAACCACTCGCTCGGGATGACGGGGCACGAACCACTCGCTCGGGATGACGGGGCACGAACCACTCGCTCGGGATGACGGGGCACGAACCACTCGCTCGGGATGACGGGGCACGAACCACTCGCTCGGGATGACGGGGCACGAACCACTCGCTCGGGATGACGGGGCACGAACCACTCGCTCGGGATGACGGGGCACGAACCACTCGCTCGGGATGACGGGGCACGAACCACTCGCTCGGGATGACGGGGCACGAACCACTCGCTCGGGATGACGGGGCACGAACCACTCGCTCGGGATGACGGGGCACGAACCACTCGCTCGGGATGACGGGGCACGAACCACTCGCTCGGGATGACGGGGCACGAACCACTCGCTCGGGATGACGGGGCACGAACCACTCGCTCGGGATGACGGAGCACGAACCACTCGCTCGGGATGACGGAGCACGAACCACTCGCTCGGGATGACGGAGCACGAACCACTCGCTCGGGATGACGGAGCACGAACCACTCGCTCGGGATGACGGAGCACGAACCACTCGCTCGGGATGACGGAGCACGAACCACTCGCTCGGGATGACGGAGCACGAACCACTCGCTCGGGATGACGGAGCACGAACCACTCGCTCGGGATGACGGAGCACGAACCACTCGCTCGGGATGACGGAGCACGAACCACTCGCTCGGGATGACGGAGCACGAACCACTCGCTCGGGATGACGGAGCACGAACCACTCGCTCGGGATGACGGAGCACGAACCACTCGCTCGGGATGACGGAGCACGAACCACTCGCTCGGGATGACGGAGCACGAACCACTCGCTCGGGATGACGGAGCACGAACCACTCGCTCGGGATGACGGAGCACGAACCACTCGCTCGGGATGACGGAGCACGAACCACTCGCTCGGGATGACGGAGCACGAACCACTCGCTCGGGATGACGGAGCACGAACCACTCGCTCGGGATGACGGAGCACGAACCACTCGCTCGGGATGACGGAGCACGAACCACTCGCTCGGGATGACGGAGCACGAACCACTCGCTCGGGATGACGGAGCACGAACCACTCGGTCGGGATGACGGAGCACGAACCACTCGGTCGGGATGACGGAGCACGAACCACTCGGTCGGGATGACGGAGCACGAACCACTCGCTCGGGATGACGGAGCACGAACCACTCGCTCGGGATGACGGAGCACGAACCACTCGCTCGGGATGACGCAGCACGAACCACTCGCTCGGGATGACGGAGCACGAACCACTCGGTCGGGATGACGGAGCACGAACCACTCGGTCGGGATGACGGAGCACGAACCACTCGGTCGGGATGACGGAGCACGAACCACTCGCTCGGGGTGACTTGGCACGAACCACTCGCTCGGGATGACGGAGCACGAACCACTCGGTCGGGATGACGGAGCACGAACCACTCGCTCGGGGTGACTTGGCACGAACCACTCGCTCGGGATGACGGGGCACGAACCACTCGCTCGGGATGACGGAGCACGAACCACTCGCTCGGGGTGACTTGGCACGAACCACTCGCTCGGGATGACGGGGCACGAACCACTCGCTCGGGATGACGGGGCACGAACCACTCGCTCGGGATGACGGGGCACGAACCACTCGCTCGGGATGACGGGGCACGAACCACTCGCTCGGGATGACGGGGCACGAACCACTCGCTCGGGATGACGGGGCACGAACCACTCGCTCGGGATGACGGGGCACGAACAACTCGCTCGGGATGACGGGGCACGAACCACTCGCTCAGGATGATGCAGCACCAGTGTGAGAGTGGGTGGCTGTGTGGGCCGGGGGGGGGAGGAAGTGCGAAGTAAAAGCAGCGCGAGGAGGGGGGAGTAAAGCAGATTGAGGGGAAGGCAAAGCAGAGTGAGGGGAGGGTAAAGCAGAGTGAGGAGGGGGGGAATAAAGCACACTGAGGGGAGGATAAAGCAGAGTGAGGGGAAGGGAAAGCAGAGTGAGGAGAAGGGAAGGTGACGTAAGGTGAAGGGAAGGAAACAGAAGGACAAGGGAAGGAAGCATGAGGGGATGGGGAGAGAAGGCAGCAGAAGGGAAAGGGAAGAAGAAAAACTACCTTTCTCCCTGCACACCCACAAGTCCTGATTCATCTTCTGCCTCAGATTCTTCTTCTTCTTCTTCTTGCTCTTATTCTTAATCTTCTTCCTCCTCCTTATGCCGGTACACCATCTTTATTCGTCTTGAACTGACCCTCTCTCGCCATTACCTTCACAGTTTCTTCCTACAACCTTCCATTCCCGAATCTTACCTATTCTTCAAAAATCCATCAAAAAAATAATAAACCAATCTCACCCTCCGGGTGACCCGTATCTTGCCAAAAGGTGACCACGTGTGACTTCTTTAAGGTCACACTGAGGTGAACAGAGATGCTATTCACCAGGAGCAACTCCTTGAGGAATATCTGCCTACGAGAGATTCCGATGAGAATCATTCTCCAGAGTAACCATGAAAAATATGCGTTTGCCTCATAACGTCACCAAATGACGTCATAATGTCTCAAGCTTGACATATCTAGAAAGCACTCATCGAGGTGTTCAATTTGAGGTCCTACACGATATGGTTCCTAAAACTTGAAAATTTGACCTTGGGGTCAAATATGTTTGATCTTAGGCGCTAACCATGAAGGTCAAGGCCAATCGCCACCAAAAATTAATCAGCTCAGCGCCAGACCATGAACTATATTGCCATGAAGTTTGAAGACGATCCGATCAAAATTACTCAAAAAAAAGGGTTTCGTAAACTCCCCTGATTTGCGACAAAGTGACCTTGACCTTTGACCTTCAAAATTTTATGCGCTGAAAGGGACCTCTATAGACCTCTGATATGCGAAGTTACAAAAATTTCCAATGATAACTGTGCTCTGCAGAATTTTTTATACGTGATTACAAACAAAAAAATAAAATTTTCATGAAAAATCCGTTTTTTCGTCATGACGTCATCAAATGATGTCATAGCGTCAAACTTTTAACAGATCTGGAAAGCACTTATCAAACGCTTTCATATGAGGTATTACTCGATATGGTATCTAAGATTTCAAAATTTGACCTTGGGGTCAAATATGTTTGACCTTCGGTGCTAACCATGAAGGTCATGGCCAATCGGCACCAAAAATTAATCAGCTGAGCACCAGACCATGAACTATATTCCCATGAAGTTTGAAGACTATCCAATCAAAATTACTCAAAAAATAAGGGTTTCGTCGACTCCCCTGATTTGCGACAAAGTGACCTTGACCTTTGACCTTGACCTTCAAAATTTTGTACGCTGAAAGGGACCTCTATGGGCCTCTGATATGCGAAGTTACAAAAATTTCAATTGATAACTGTGCTCTGCAGAATTTTTTATACGTGATTACAGGCAAACAAACAAACAAACAAACAAAAAAATTAAAAAAACATACAAGCTGACTAACATATCTTGCAAAAACTTCGTTTTGGCAAGATAATAATCTTCCTGTATCCTTTCTATCGATACACCTCCTGCAAACACGTCTCTCAACTTTTACCGATACTTTTCATCGATCCACCAGCTTCACTCTGCGTCTACCGTCCAAATTCACCACACACCTCCACAATTTTACTTCAACCTTCCCTTTTCCAAATGTTACACAATCCTTATTTAAAATAAATATGTTCACTTTTGACGATACACCTCCCATGGTCACGTGCTTCCCCCGTAACCACACGGTCCGTTTCCACTTTCTGCGTTCACTGATCCAAATTCACCATTCACCTCACGATATTCTCTACAAACTTTCCATTACCGAATATGATGAAAACTCTCTCTCTCTCTTAAAAAAAATTATAATAACAATAATAATACAAAAACTATCTCTGATAATGCTCCATCGTCCTCTTTCACACGTGTGGTTCTCATTACTGCATCATAATTCACTACTCTTCTTCTATTTCAACAGACTGCTCTTAATTCGACCTTTCATTCATACCTTGCCGAAAAATCCAAATGTTTCAGCATTTCTTCTCTCCATTTTCTTAATTCATCTTCATTGAATCCATCAAGAAATGTCTTTAATCGCATCTCTGACCGAAAAAAATTTAAAACCCCAGTTTGCTTTGAGTGTTCACTTTCCATCAACCATTCTTTTTTTTATAAGTTCAGTGCCAACTCACCCCTCTCGTTCCTCCCTCTCAAAGCAACCATCACACTCTTCTCCCTCCAAGCCTCCCTCTCACCTTTCTCCCTCAACTCTCCTCACTCACCCTTCTTAAATTTGCCCTCCCTCACTCACCCTTCTCCCACCATTCACCCTCCTCACTCACCCTTCTCAAAGTTGCCCCCCCTCCTCTTATCCACAAAGCTGCCTCCTTCCCCTGCCCTCTCACCTCCATCTCATCACTCCACCTCTTCAAATCATCAACTGCCTTCTGCCCCTCCTCCCCCAGCACCACAGAGCCTGTTCTCCTCCTCATCCGGCCCCCTCCCTGAGCTATTCGGCAATCTCCCAAACTCTTTCAACATGTCTCCTTACCTCCCCCCCCTCCAATGTCCTCTCTCCCCCTCCCCTCCCATCCGCTGCACCCAAAGCCTCCTCCCCTCTCTCTTCATTAACAATGTGGACCTCAAATATCCGGGGCCTTCGCTCAAACCTTACAGATCTTTCCATACAGGTTTCCACTGACAAACCAGACATTATTTGCCTAACAGAAACTTTCCTCCCCCAAGACGTCTCTGACTCCCAAGTATCTCTCCCTGGTTACTCCCTCCTCCTGTATGACAGACCTGAGCCTCGTCCTGGTGGAGGAATTGCTCTCTTCATCAAAGACTTTATTCCTCACTATCCATGCACTGCCCTCACTCCCCACACCCCCAGGAATACCTCTGACTATGGCTTCCCCTCCACTCCCACCTCATGTTTATATAGGTACTGTACGGTCCACCAAACAGTGACGACTCCATTTACACCTCACTATCGAAAACATGGACCAACTTCTATCATCTCATCCGAACTCTCTCTTCTTCATATGTGGTGACCTCAATTGTCAACATGCCAGTTATCTCGGTGTGGGTACCTCTCTCACCTGTCATGGCACTTCAGCAAAACCTTTCTGCAACTCATTGGGACTGACTCAATCGGTCAACGTCTCAACCGGATCTCAACCAATGGAACTCCATCTCTTCGGGATCTGATTTTGACATTTCTCTGCAAATATCTGCTGTTCTTTCTCTGCTCCAATCGGTTCTTCTGACCACATGCTTGTCAAAGTGGACATCTCTGGCTGTTATCAAAGATCCATCTCAGCGCCGTCGATTCTGGCATTTCACTCAAGCAGTGTGCCCAGTGGCTACAAAAAGAAATGTGGGATTTTTTGTGGGAAAATGTGGGATTTCAAAATTTGAATGCAGTTAAAGCTATCAAACTAATTCGGGTGCTCAGATTGTATGGTATCAACATTATAAGCAGTAAACATCCTATATCCACCTATTTCAATTAAAAAATATACATAATAACCACAACATGAAGCAATATAGTGTCTGTATGGTAACATCATCTTACTTAGTACATGTATAGCCTATGGTTGCATAAATATCATGTATACCTCATGATTAGGTTAGCATTGATGAAAGCCTTTATACTATTGTACATGTTTCAGTTTCTAACAGCATCTTCTTCTTTCGGCTGCTCCCGTTAGGGGTCGCCACAGCGGATCATCCGTATGATCCGCATAGTGATTTGGCACATGTTTTACGCCGGATGCCCTTCCTGACACAACCCTAGTCGCCTCTTACGACACAGGGATATGGTACACCTATTTTAACCGGGGTATACACCGGCCCAGTACACTGGTACTCATTTCGCCGACCTCGGAAGGATGACAGGCTGAGTCAACCCCCTGGTGTATTAATTCAGTGGCCCAACGGGGCTTGAACTCAGGACGTTTTGGATCCCAAGCCGCTGCCCTAACCACTGCGCCAACACACCAGGCTAGTTTCTAACAGCATATGTAATCTTAATTAAAATGCACAAATTCAGGAGTACACACGATGCAAATATAACACATATTAAGAGTGGACTTTCAAAACACTTTAGTTTTTTATTTAAGATGTTATAACTCAAACTGGTTACATTCTAGAGTACAACTATCAGTGCCAAGTGGGCTTGAGAGCATAAAATATAGAGTATTACTATTATGGAGTAAAAATTCATAAAATCATTTCCCAAGCATTGAATTATAAATAACATGTGAAAATAAATCTGTCTTACTTCGGTGAGGGCTTTAATGCTACAAAGTGAAAATAGCCCTATTCATATGCAAAAGAACATAATATATAAATGTGATACCACACATGATGCCAGGTTCAATGGCTGAACAAAGCAAAGTAATAATAGCACCCATGAAAAAACTTTATTACAATCAAACTTATTTACATGGTTTATGATTTAAACAGATGAACTCCTTCAAACGTATAATACATTAGGACTGTTTCCATTTATTTCCCATCACCACTAACACAATCACCCTGACCTGAGAGGCAGATCACACTGATCACCCACATTACAATTTTCTTTTTCTGCACTGAGACAGGTTTTTTTCCAATTTTTCCAAGCTGGAATTGGTTTGTGACAGCTTATTATGTCCTCATTCAAGGAGGGCCTGAGCTGCACAAATTTCTACCATTCTTTGAGATTTTGATGCCAGAGCTTTCTTCAGACGTTCATTCGCTTCAGCCACAAGTTTATCAGCTGTTTTCAGGTCAAGTTGAAGTCTGTCCTTCTGTACCCTGAGTTTTTTTCTCCTCAGTCTTTTGGAGCTCCATCTGATCCTTTGCTTTTTGCTGCTCTTTTTCTTCAGCTTCGTTTTTTAGCTTCTGTTTCTCCATCTCCTGTTTTGCATCTCTATCTGCTTTGTATTTCCTATGTGCTTGGCACACACTCTCCAGCATCGATTTGGTAACTGGAACTTGGCATGGTTCACCCTTTCACATATTTTATGGTTCTCAAACCATTCACAGCATTTTCACTCAGATGGGTTCTCTGTGAAGTGACTGTATATTTGTTCAGTGAAAAACCCCTTTCAACATCAGCCTGTCCATGTGATATGGCCAAAACAACTTTCACAAACTGTCCAAGAATGGGGTACTTCTCTTTGCCAGTAGAGGTCTTAACATTCAACACTCTGACCCAATATCTATCAACTCTCTGATATGAGCCTCCTTCCTCCATGAACCAGGATTCATTTATTTCATTCTCAGCCTGGTAAAGCATCCATTCATCACCAATTTGATCGATGTCTTTATCAGAAAAGATGAGGAAATTTCCGGGCAGCTGCTTTGATAGAATCCATTGATTTCTCCTGCTGTCTCATCATTGGATGTAAGAAACCTAATCGCCTCAGCAAAGAATTGTCCAGTGGAAGGCGATTAATCAAATGCTTTGCCACAGCAGCATATGCATCCTTGACATCTGAGAAGAAACCAACTTTATCCAATGGAGTGATGTTCTTCTTTGGCAAAAGCTGTCTTGTTGATTCACCAATGGCAATGCGGTCATTGGACAACATCAGATCCTTCTTCATAATGTCAGTATCAAGCAAATCTTGGCCTTCTTTGTCTTTTATGACTTCACATTTCAGAAATTTAAGTACGTTCTTCAAGAGATCTGAGAGCTCTGAATAAAGGACATGTACGAGTGGCTCTTGAGACTGGAAAAGAGTGAGGAACCCATTAAATGCACTGGTAAGGAACTGCAAGAAGTGCAATCTGAGCAGGGTCAGGTTACACAGCTGTTTTCTAACGTCTTTGTATCTCGACTAGAGATAAGCAGCTTCACATTTTCTTTTGGGAGGAAGACAGTGAAGTACTCAACCAAACTTTTCCATCGCTCTATCACTCTCTCCAATACAGGGCCAATGCTCAACCAATGATTGCTTACAGCGTAGAAGAACATGGTTCTCCACCTCCATCAAGGCTTGAATTTGGGAGTAGTCCTCTTTCCGTGATGCCGTTTGATTGAAGAACTTGAATAGCTGATCAAGAAAACTGTCGATGCCCCACGATTCTAGAACACCCATTGCTTTTCCAAATGCATTGTGTACTGTGTGTATGTTGCATGATCCTACATCAACAGCCCACGGGAACCTGCAGCCTTGCAGTCTGCATCCATTTCTTCCCATAATGCTTTGTTTACATTAGGTCCATCCATTCCCAGCATAATCATGTTTTTTTTAAATAAAAACCATCTTCTTCCAATGCGTCTGAAAGGATGTCCCTCAGAATTTGAGCTGTTGCATGACCCAACATTTTTGACTTCACGTAGCGCGTGTCAATCAATCCAACATTCCAAAAACGAATATGGATATCTAGTTGCTTTTTCATCTGGTCATTAGTAGTTTCATCTCACAAGATGGCATAAAATGTAGAAGTGTTCCTAATCTTTGTAACAAGATCTTCATGAAAGAAAGAACCAAGTCCATGTTAGACCACATCTGAGACTTTACGACAGTTAGTTTCATATCCCTTGCAACATCACTGTCGGCGAATATTTCTTGAAATGTTTCAGCTATCTTATCACATGATTTGAAAGATAAATTGTCTTGTGCAACTTTCATGACCCACAGAGCTTCTGCTTTTGTGACTTTGTCCTGGTGTGAAAGAGTCCATTTTTGGAATGCTCCAGAGGTTGATACTTGTGACAAATATACCCCACCTGACCCAATTTTCAGCTTTGACTGTCCAGATGCAATTGCAGTTTTAACCACTCGAATATGCTTTGTTCCTTCAGCATGTCTTTGCAGTTGATAAACACCACCATTGCTCATATCAATGTCTTTCTTGCATAACGCACAATGAGCTTCCTGGTCTGATTTCTTTTGTACCCACTGGCTAAGCGCATGCCCATTCTTGTCCACACTATTCATCCAATTTTGTTGTCTGTTGTGGCATTTTGATGAATTCATAATATGTTCTCTTGCTTGTAAAACAGATTCTACAGCTACACCTGTAAACAGGAAAGCAAATAGGTTAAGGAATTGTATATACATGTATATGCCAAGCAACAATCCAATACACATGTATCATGAAAGGGGGAAAAAAACACCTTATATGCAAGTTAAATTGTTGTGAATGTTAACATTACATGTACCAGCATTACCAGTACTCCAAATA
Organism: Eptatretus burgeri; assembly: GCF_056783735.1. Taxonomy (NCBI): domain Eukaryota; kingdom Metazoa; phylum Chordata; class Myxini; order Myxiniformes; family Myxinidae; genus Eptatretus; species Eptatretus burgeri. Next base: position 59,778,197 of record NC_140977.1, read on the forward strand.
ACTACCTCAAATGGTACATCTTTTAATAGCCATTTATAAATACGCAATCACAATATGGTGTTGTCTTACACTTTCAGCATTAAAAAACCATCACAGACACAGTGAACATGATGATGAAGAGAAATGTGTGATTTTATAATAACCATGATATCCATCAATTATTTATATTTATTACCACAGCAGAAAGATTGAAAGTGCATTAAATGACACCGAAAAAAAATGCTCCAGAGGCCAGGGGTGCAAAACCCTATCAGATTTTTTGGGCTTAACAATGCTAAAAAATCTGCTGTCTTCTTCTTCTTCTTCTTCTTTCGGCTGCTCCCGTTTGGGGTCGCCACAGCGGATCATCCGGATGATCTGCAGTGAGATTTGGCACATGTTTTACGCCGGATGCCCTTCCTGATGCAACCCTGGTCGCCTCTTACGACACAGGGATACTGTAATGCTGCAGCGATTACAATTTTTAAAGGTCTGACAAAAATGTGGGAAATGTGTGATTTTTTCAAAAATGTGGGACACATTTTGCAAAATGTGGAAATGTGGGAAATGTTGCACCACTGGGCACCCATACATAAACACCACATGATATGCACACTCACGCTGTACACTATACATAAACACCACATGATATGCACACTCACACTGTACACTTATACATAAACACCACATGATATGCACACTCACACTGTACACTTATACATAAACAACACATGATGTACACACTCACACTGGACACTATTCATAAACATATGATGCGTGCGCGTGTACACACACACACACACACACACACACACACACACACACACACACACACACACACACAGTACACTATTCATAAACACCACATGATGTACACAGACACACACACACACACACACACACACACACACACACACACACACACACACACACACACACACACACACACACACACACACACACACACACACACACACACACACACACACACACACGCGCACGCACACGCACACACACACACGCACACACGCACACACACACACACACACACACACACACACACACACACACACACACACATACACACACACAGTACACTATTCATAAACACCACATGATGTACACACACACTGTACACCATTCATAAACACCACATGATGTACACACACTGTACACCATTCATAAACACCTCATGATGTACACACACTGTACACCATTCATAAACACCACATGATGTACACACACTGTACACCATTCATAAACACCACATGATGTACACACACACTGTACACGATTCATAAACACCACATGATGTACACACACACTGTACACTATTCAAAAACACCACATGATGTACACACACACTGTACACTATTCAAAAACACCACATGATGTACACACACACACACACACACACACACTGTACACCATTCATAAACACCTCATGATGTACACACTCACACTGTACACTATACATAAACACCACATGATGAACACACTCACACTGTACACTATACAGAAACACCTCATGATGTACACACTCACACTGTACACTATACATAAACACCACATGATGAACACACTCACACTGTACACTATACATAAACACCTCATGATGTACACACTCACACTGTACACTATACATAAACACCTCATGATGTACACACTCACACTGTACACTATTCATAAACACCACATGATGTACACAGACACACACACACACACACACACACACACACACATACAGATACACACACACTGTGTACTTTTCATAAACACCACATGATGCACGCACACACACACACACACACACACACACACACACACACACACACACACACACACACACACACACACACACACACACACACAGTACACTATTCATAAACACCACATGATGTACACACACACTGTACACGATTCATAAACACCACATGATGTACACACACACTGTACACCATTCATAAACACCACATGATGTACACACACACTGTACACGATTCATAAACACCACATGATGTACACACACTGTACACCATTCATAAACACCACATGATGTACACACACACTGTACACCATTCATAAACACCACATGATGTACACACACACTGTACACTATTCAAAAACACCACATGATGTACACACACACTGTACACTATTCAAAAACACCACATGATGTACACACACACACTGTACACCATTCATAAACACCTCATGATGTACACACTCACACTGTACACTATTCATAAACACCACATGATGAACACACTCACACTGTACACTATACAGAAACACCTCATGATGTACACACTCACACTGTACACTATACATAAACACCACATGATGAACACACTCACACTGTACACTATTCATAAACACCACATGATGTACACACACACTGTACACTATACATAAACACCACATGATGTACACACTCACACTGTACACTATTCATAAACACCTCATGATGTACACACTCACACTGTACACTATACATAAACACCACATGATGAACACACTCACACTGTACACTATACAGAAACACCTCATGATGTACACACTCACACTGTACACTATACATAAACACCACATGATGAACACACTCACACTGTACACTATACATAAACACCTCATGATGTACACACTCACACTGTACACTATACATAAACACCTCATGATGTATACACTCACACTGTACACTCACACCAAGAGACGTGTCACCGTTTAATCCCCATCCGAGGGACGGAACAACGATTGCCCCTCCGTTGTTTCTTTCCAGGAACGTCGTTTATCGTTGGGCAGATTCGAACCTGTGGAAACCTTTGGAGTCTCCTGTTCTCCCTCTCCCTGTTCTCCCTCTCCCTGTCCTGTCCTCCCCTCCCTGTCCCTCTCCCTGTCCCTCTCGATTTACCAATCCCATCTTCCCTCAATTTAAGCCTGAGGTGATTCCTCAAAACGACCTTCATGTTCGCCACGTGAACAATTCATGGTGACAAAGCCTCGATCGGATTTCCCCTCAACCGTCTCATGTTTCTCTTTCACTTCACCAAGTGTCCACGTTTATTCATCTTTTGCTGATGTACCTGAGAGCGCGCAACACGTCCTGACGACACAACTGAGAGAACGAACGCCATTGTTGTCTTCTCTCACTCCTCCCCTCCTCACTTGACGCCGTCCGCGCTGAAATTACTTTTCCTATTCCTCTCTTTGTTGTTCTTCTTCTTGTTCTTCTTCTTCTTCCTCTTCTTCTTCATCTTCTTCTTCTTCGGTCTCCCCTCATCCTCTTCTTCTTCTCCATCTTGTCGATGATCTCTTTCACAGCCGCGAAGCTCTATATATGCCACTTACCACAACTTGAACGTGGTCCCCAAGGAGCCATGAGGTTTTCCGAACATTTTCATGGATCTCTCGCTCTCTCTTTTTTGAATGTTATCAGCGCTTCTGGTTCAACAGATTTATGTTATCCCGCCAGATCCGACACTTTGATCCCCATCTCTTTATAAATACTCTGCACCAGCAGTGGTGCTATAAAGTAAAGTGATCACAAGATTGTGGTCAGAAGAACCAATTGGAGGTGAAATTGTGTTGTAGTTGTAATGCAATGGATTGGAAGTGAAGAATGAGTCCAAAGTCTTGGTAGTGTGGTCATGACCATGTGGGATGTGGATATGGTTTGGTTTGGAGATTCGAGGTCCACAAGGTGTCCAGCAGGTGTGTTGATGGTGGAGGAGACACAGACTCCTCCTTTGAAGCAGAATCCTGAGTGAAGGTTGGAGTTCAAAATGTTAAAGTGATGAACAAGAACATCACGTGATCATTGGGTCTCTGAGAGAAGCTTGCTCGATGATAAACGTGGTGCTGAGGCGGTGTATGTAATTTATAGACGGAAGACAGAGTAATTTTGTAAGTGTAAACACCTCTTGTTTGTGGACGGGACGGGGTGAGGATTTCCCATCACAGAGTACACGTGTGTAACGTGTGATACAAGGCCATCACGATCTGTGTGGTCAGTGGGTGCTCGTTTCGCTGTCGGGTTGTGAAGGAAAGATTGAACGTTTGTTTTTATTGGGGCCGCACCGTCGGTGGGACTGTCAGAGAAGAACTCCTCCCAAGAGGAGGAAGAAGAGGGGTCCACCCAAAAAAAAGAGGCGGCGTCGTGCGCGAAGAGGACGAGCGCGTGAATCACGGAGCAGTTTGTGAGGGAGATATTCTTGTGGTCTTGTGGAAATTTGGAATTGATCCAATATCACCCTGTTGTTGGAGGGGGGGAAGACGTGTCCTCGTTAGAGAGGAAGAGGAACGACCTCAGAGACAGGACAGCTCAACGTGTACAGAGTGCAAAGTGCTTTGATGAGGAAGAAGAAGGGCCGAACAGGAGGTCTCGTCTGGAAAGGACACAGAGGGCCATGAAGCCTGGTTGAAGAGATGATCGTCGCTAGCACTCCTCGTGGCTGGGTCACTTAATCCTTCTCTGTCTGGCTTTCTGTATTCTGGTTGTTACTCATCGTTGGAGCTGCTCGTGGCTGGTTTTCTTCGTTTTTGGCCTGACTTCGTCACTGGCTCTCGTCGTCGTGTACCTGGTTCCCAAAGCAGGCTGCAGAGTCCTGTATCCACCTTGCGCTTCGTAGACAAAGGGAAGTCCCGCCTGCATGCTTATCTTTTTGTAAAAGTGTGTTCTGTGGTGCCGAGAGTGGGTTGGGATTTGAGCTTTATTTATTACTAGCCAAAACCCCATCACAGATGGATTCCGTTCATTCAGCCACCCTCACTCGAGGGACATGGACTGGACAGGGCGTGCTTGCCCCCTCCTACTCATCCCCCGCCCCTGCCGCATTCACCCCTGCCTCCCACCCCCCGCCTTCAATTTGCTTACCCCCACCATAAAATTTAATTACCCAGCCTCGCCACCGCCTCTTCACTCCCCGTCCCCCGTCTCTTGATTCCCCGCCCCACTTGCCCCTGGGCCTCCGCCCCCTGTCCACCCCTCCCACTCAACCCTGCCCAATTCACCCCAGCCCCCCCCCACTCATCCCCACCCCATTTCCCCCATCTCCCACTTTCAATTTGCTTACCCCCGCCCAAAAATTTGCTTACCTTGCCCCACGCCTCTTCACTCCCTGCCCCGTGTCTTCATCCCCTGCCCCCGCCTCTTCACTCCTCGCCCCGTGTCTTCATCCCCCACCCCCGCCTCTTCACTCCCTCCTCCGTTTCTTCATCCCCCGCCCCCGCCTCTTCACTCCCTGCCTCCGCCTCTTCATCCCCTTCCCCCACCTCTTCACTCCTCGCCCCCGTCTCTTCATCCCCCGCCCCGCCTCTTCATCCCCAGCCCCCGCCTATTCACTCCTCGCCCCGTCTCTTCATCCCCCACCCCCGCCTCTTCACTCCTCGCCCCGCCTCTTCACTCCTCGCCCCGTCTCTTCATCCCCCGCCCCGCCTCTTCACTCCTCGCCCCGTCTCTTCAACCCCCACCCCCTCTTCATCCCCCGCCCCCGCCTCTTCACTCCTCGCCCCCGTCTCTTCATCCCCCGCCCCCGCCTCTTCACTCCCTGCCCCCGCCTCTTCATCCCCTTCCCCCGCCTCTTCACTCCTCGCCCCCGTCTCTTCATCCCCCGCCCCCGCCTCTTCATCCCCGCCCCCGTCTCTTCACTCCTCGCCGCCGTCTCACCGAAAAGTGTTTATTCTGCTTCAGAGTTGAAAGTTGACTATTGGCACGATGTGCGATGCACTCTTACAGGTACGAAGTTTCTTTCAGTCCGGGTCACAGTACCGAGAAAAACGTGACGCGGTCACTTGGAGGAGCACAAAATTGGTCCTTCAGTATTAATATATAGATTCTCGTACATAAGCTTGCGTGTCTTTAGATTTCCCATCGCTCTCTTTGTGTCTTGATTTGCTTGCTTTGCACCGTTTATTTTAGCATCTTGGCTCCCCACTTCCCTATACCGTTCATTACAAATGAATCCTTTAAAAGGTAAGAAAACGTGTTGGCGTCGTCTGCTTTCTGTGCGTGTGCCGTCACTCCGTTTTGGCCCATTTGAATGATCGTTGGGGAACGGCAAAGTGGTCAAAATAACTGAACACAGTGCAAAAAGAGACCATTTGGCCATATCCCGAGACATAAGGTCCCGGCGCTGAGGATAGAGTGTTAACGGGCACTCAGACGTGACAATATAAAGAAGAAAGTTTGTTTGTTCGATTATTTGTTCATTCGTTTATGCATTCACACCCTGCAGGAACCACTGCAACCAACCTTACCTTTGCATGGCCCCCTCTTTCATCCAGAGGAAGGTCGAGGGCTATGTTTGGATTAAAAAAAATTGACCTCAGATTATTGGCCTTCAAGCCTTGATTAGTTCTTGTGCTTTTTCACTTTCTTCATTAATAACAGGAGCAAATCAAGTCTTCTTTCTTCTTCTTATGTATGGGACCTGGGCTGCTGGGTCACAATCATTTTGTTGGGGTGCAACGATACTGCTGATGCTGTGTTCCTACATCAGTACATTAGTAATCATTTCACCAACCTTGGAAGGATGACAGTCTGAGTCAACCCACCTGGTGTTAATTCAGTGGCGAACAGGACTTGAACTGAGGACCCTAAGATCCCAAGCCAGCCACCCCAACCACGATGCCAACACCAGGCTGAACAATCAAGTAATTTGTATTGTGAAGATCGAGGTTGTGGTTGTGGTGATTTGTTGTCAACATTTTTGTTGAAAACATTTTTTTTTTGAATTGAAAATTTTTGAATTTGATAAAAACATCAAGATTTTCATGTTGAAAACAATATGGCGACCGAACCATGTGACTGATGACATCAATTTTTTGTCCTCCATACAATTTAGCCCTAGAGGACCCTCAAAAATGTTCATTCCGATCGGATAAAGCGTTCGAACTATGCAATTATGTTGTCATAACGAAGCCACTTATGACATCAAAAATTTAGAACTTTTACCTGATCCACCACAATCGCCAGATTTAACACTTTAATTCATGACACCATGCCTGTTCCGGTATGTTTGCCGGACAATACAACTTTTGGAAGGAGACTCGTATGCAGTGTACATTAGGCCACCAAGCCGTGCTTGCGTCCCACGGTAACAAACGCGTTCACACATTGATCAATATCATCATTAGAGTGAGCAGCAGATATTTGCACTCGAATGCGCGCAGACCCTCGTGGAACCACCGGGAAGCTGAACCCGATAACAAACACACCTGGAAGTGAAGGGATGAGAAAGAGGAGTAATATGGTAAATGGGAATCGAACAAAAAAAAAACAGTGCAAAAGTCACAAAATATTTCAAAACATTCAGGATTGACAGATATTATTCCAAGCTGTAATCGTGAATGAGCACTTTTTTTAAAAAAAAAGAAGAAAAAAAGTGTTGTATGAACATCATGTGGGTTTCCAACATTAAAACAAGAGTGAAGCCGATGGCATGCCATGGCACATCCCCACACTTCCCACCGAAAGCAAACTCGAAAGATGGCATAAAGTTCCGACAGGGTTGAACCAATGTCAAATTTTGAGTTAAAACGTTCCCCCCCCCCCCCCCGTGACCCAAAATCCCAACCCCGGGAGTATGAATCAGGGGTCAAATCCCCCAAAAAAACATTTGATATGTCATGCATCCCCCAATGTTGATTGCAGAAACAAAGTTTCATTAAAACGTGCCTGTAATTGCATTTTTTGGTATTCCAACTGTTTGACCCTGCCAGGGACTGGGGCCAAAAGGATATTGTTCTTGAACATTCTTGCCACGTGGTGAACATAACCACCAAACCAAGTATGATGAATTTCGGCACAACCGTTTCGGAGCAGATAGCATGACAGACAGACGGACAGACGGAGCCAATTATTATTTTTGTATACATAGTGGAGGAGCCTGGTGTTGGCTTCGTGGTTAGGGTGATGGCTTGGGATCTCAGGGTCCTGAGTTCAAGCCCCGTTGGCTGCTGGGTTTGGTTGACTCAGCCCGTCATCCTTCCGAGGTCGGCGAAGTGAGTACCAGTGTACTGGTCCCGGTGTATGCCCCGGTTAGAATAGGTGTACCATATCCCTGCGTGTCACAAGAGGCGACCAGGGTTGGCGTCAGGAAGGGCATCCGGCCATAAAACATTGCCTCAAGAAAAAGCCCAACCCCTGCACAGCAGGGAAAAATGGCTGTAAAAATGTATACATAGTGGAGGCTCGTGGAAGAGCAAGTGGACTGAATGGATCAGGACGTAACAGACAAAAACAGGACACAAAATACGCATGCATGGAGAAGGACGCTCCAAGGAGGAAAAACTGGAAAATTAGGAGGGATTTGGATGTAGTTAACAAGGGTAGGAAAGGTAATGGTTTTGGATTGGGGACAATTTGAGATGGCAGTGAACAGCTGTGTTGAAGACCTGTAAGGAAGAATGAGATTGAAGAGGATATGGAAGTTTGTTTCACAGACAGGAAAAAAAGAGGAACAAATGAGTGGAGGTGAGTATTTATCCTGGATTTCGGTAGTTTCACCAGAACGGGTTGATGGTGGACCGTGTATGCTGCACAGAAACCTGGGGGAGGGGGGACAAAGCAGAGGGCGCAAGACCAGAAAGGTGGCGGCAGAAGACGGAGGCCACCGACCTTTCTGTGATGGCAAAGTGACAAGCCCACATACTCAGCTCCAGCGCAGGAGATTCCAATGATCTTGAAGGCCTTGGTTTCCACAGTGTCAAGCTGAGCAAGATGTGAGGCAGGGGAGCCAGCCCAGAAGGGAGAGCAGCACCTCACCTCGTCGTGGATGAAGGCCTTGTAAGTGGATAGGACCCCGGTACGCCAAAGAAGAACGCCCAGGCAGCAGCCGGCCCCGAAGGCCAACGTTGAAATGTGGCCTGCCGAAGAAAGATCACGGCTGATAGTGAGACCCAGAAGTTTGAATGACTGAACCTTGGCCAGGATTGAGAGAAATATTCCAAGTGTTTGAGCACCAACTTGTGATTTTTTTTTCATAGTCTGAAGAGAGGGAAGTGGCTGCAGCCTGCCTGTCTGAAGGATGAGGGATGTCATGGCAGGTAGAGTCATCAGTAAATAGAAAGAGAGGACTTTGTGGAGAACCATAAGGATCATTGATAAAGATTTGGAATAGGACTGGGCCCAGAACACTGCTTTGGGGTACACCAGCATTGACAGTGAGAGGAGATGAAAGGATTCCGTTGAGAGCCGCACGTTGGTTACGAGAGTGGAGGAAGTCAGAAAGCCATGTGTGGGGTTGATCTTGGATGCCATAGGCAGAGACTGTGGAGAGTAAGGCGGGATGCCAGACTGTATCAAAAGCATGAGATACATCCAGAGATAAGGCACTGGACTCATGTCTGACATTGTTGGCCTCCATCCATTGTTGGGTGACGAGAAGCAATAGATCCAAGGTGGAATGACATGGTCTGAAAATTGTTGAGTTGTTGGAGAAAAGGATTTCAGATTAACTGCGATGTTGGATTCCATGACCTTGCTGATGATTGGAAGTAAGCCGATTGGTCTGTGGTTGAGGGGATCAGTTTTTGCACCTTTGTAATGTCGTGCCGTGATGTTGCCAGGTTTCCAAGCATATGGAAGACGACCGAGCACAAAGGGTGAAAAGGGCTGAGACAGGTTGTGCAAGAGCAGCAGAGCAGCTTTTTTAGGACACATAAACTGATGCCATCCAGTCCAGTTGCAAAGTCTTCCGGTTCCGGTTTTGAGCGGCAAGAGGTCTCCTTCGGGGGCTCCCTGCTGACGTTCTCAAAGTTAAGTTCCGGTTGTTATTTGTCCCGTTTTAACTGTTTAATTTTCTCACCTACATGTTAATGTGTGTTCCTAGTTCGGTTTTGTTTCAAAAATCGTGCTATTTTGTGAATATTTATGTCGACGTTCTTACCTGGTGTTTGAGGCCTAGTCCTAGGCTTGAGGCCTACCGGTTCCACTCGGTGTTCGATCGTTTTTTTTTTTTGTTTGTTTGTTTTTCTCCCCATTACCTTCAATTTCTATCCTCCCCATTACCTTCAATTTTTCATCCTCCCCACTTTCCAAACATCCCCCATTCTCCCAACTAATCTCTTTCTTATCTCAAAAAAAAAAAAAAAAAATATATATATATATATATATATATATATATATATATATATATATATATATATATACCCAACAACAACAACAACAACACGCTCACCTTCTCCCGATTCTGCTACTTCTTCTTCCTCTTAACTTCCTCCTCGTCTTCCTCAATTTCTTTTTTTTTTTACACTTCCATGACCTAATCTGTTGAACTCTCTCATACATTAATATTAACAACAAAAACGATCTTATAATGCTTCATCTTCCTCTCTCACACATGTGGTACTCTTTACTGTTTCACAATGCACTACTCTTCTGCTATTTTAACAGACTGCTCTCATTTCGACCTCTCCTTCATTCCTTGCCTAAAAAATCCAACTATTACAGCGCTTCTTCTCTCCATGCTCTGAATTCGCCTTCATTGCATCCATCAAGAATTGTGTTAAATCGCATCTCTGACCTAAAACTTTTAAAAACCACAGTTTGCCATGGATGCTCGCTTTCCATCAACCATTCTTTTTTTCCAACTTCAGTGCCAACTCACCCCCTCACCCCTCACTCTCACTCTCAAAGCAACCATCCCACTCTTCTCCTCCAAGCCTCCCTCTCACCTCTTTCAAAAATTCCCCCCTCACCTTTCTCCCACCTTTCATCCCCCTCACTCTTCCTTCTCTAAGTTGCCCCCCCTCTCATCCACCAACCTGCCTCCCTCCACTGCCCTCTCACCTCCATCTCTTCACTCCCACCTCCTCAAATCCTCAACTGCCATCTTCCTTGTCTCTTGTCCCCCCTCTCTCCCAGCACCACAGAGCCTTTTCTACTCCTCATTCGGCCCCCTCCCCTCGCTATTCTGCAATACCCCACACTCCTTCAGCAACCCTCCTTACCTCCCCCCCTCATCCCTCGTCCTACCCTCCCCCGCCCCCTCCACCTCCTGCACCCAAAGCCTCCTCCCCTACCTCTTCATTAAAAGTGTGGACCTCAAATATCCGGGGCCTTCACTCAAACCTTTCAGATCTTTCCATGCAGGTTGCCACTGACAAACCAGACATTATCTGCCTAACAGAAACTTTCCTCTCCCAAGACGTGTCTGACTCCCAAGTATCTCTCCCTGGTTACTCCCTCTTACGGTATGACAGACCTGAGCCTCGTCCTGGTGGAGGTGTTGCTCTCTTCATCAAAGACTCTATTCCTCACTCTCCCTGCACTGCCCTCACTCCCCCACACCCCCAGGAATACCTCTGGCTTCGGCTTCCCCTCCACTCCCACCTCATGTTTATATGTGTACTGTACCGTCCACCGAACAGTGATGACTCCATCTACACCTCACTCTCCGAAAACATGGACCATCTTCTATCTTCTCATCCAAACTCTCTCTTCCTCTTATGTGGCGACTTAAATTGTCATCACGCCAGTTGGCTAGGTGTGGGTACCTCTCTCACCTGCCATGGGACATCAGCAAAAGCTTTCTGTGACTCATTGGGACTGACTCAATCGGTCAACTTCCCGACCCGGATCTCAACCAATGGTACTCCATCTCTTCTGGATCTGATTTTGACAAATTTCCCTGACAATATCTGCTGCTCTTCCTTCGCTCCAATCGGTTCTTCTGACCACGTCCTTATTAAAGTGGACATCTCTCTGGCTGTTATCAGAGAACCACCTCACCGCCGTCGAGTCTGGCATTTCACTCAAGCCGACTGGCAGGGTCTCCGAGCAGCCATCAAACTTACAGACTGGTCTCCTATCACTACTTTCTCAAACATCAACTCATCCTGGGAATTCTTTCAAAGAAACTTGCTCTCCCTCATGCACAGATTTATCCCCTCTCGTGTTCAGTTGTCTTACCCTTCCTCCCGCCCTTGGTTTACTGAAGCTTGTGGCGAGGCAGTTGTCCTGAAACAACTTGCCTTTGCCTCATGGAAAGCAAACCCAACTGAGGACAATCTCAGTTCTTTCCACAAAGCTCGGAACAAGTGTGTATCTACCCTCAGGAGAGCCAGAAAACAACATCTTTCTCATCTCAAGTCTGAACTCTCAAACCTCTCTCCCTCCTCAAAATCCTGGTGGCGTTTAATCAAATCTGTTTCTGGTGTATGTTCCCCCTCCATCCCCTCCCCTTACACTCAAATGGCGGCACTGCTGATTCCACACGTGATAAAGCTGAATGTCTAAACTCGGTGTTTGCAGCTAAATCTTGTGTCCTAAACCCATCACTATCTCTACCCACCTTACCCAGTCGCACCCAACTGTCCCTGGACTCTGTATCCTTTTCTCCTGACAAGGTGGAGAGCTTGCTTTCAAACCTCGAGTCAGATTCTGCAACCGGTCCAGACGGCATCAGCCCACGTGTCCTCAAAGCCTGCTCTTCTGCTCTTGCTCACCCTCTCTCTGTTCTATTCACCCTCTCATTTTCCCAAGGTCATCTGCCATCTGCTTGGAAATCTGCTAACATCACTGCCCTGCACAAAGAAGGTGCAAAAACAGATCCCTGTAACTACAGACCAATCAGCCTTCTCCCAATCATCAGCAAGGTTATGGAATCCATCATCGCTTCAGACATCAAATCCTTCCTCTTCTCCAATGGCTTGATTTCCAATCATCAATTTGGTTTCAGACCAGGTCACTCTACCCTGGATATGCTGCTACTGCTCTCCCATCAATGGATGGAGGTCCTCAATGCCAGACAGGAAATCCGAGCCGTATCCCTGGACATATCACGTGCTTTTGACACAGTCTGGCACCCTGCCCTACTCACCAAACTCTCTTCCCATGGTATTCAAGGCCATCTCCACTCATGGCTCGCAGACTTCCTCTCCTGTTGCAGTCAACGTGTGGCCCTAAATGGAGTTCTTTCATCCCCTCTTCCTGTGCAGGCTGGAGTTCCTCAAGGTAGCATTCTGGGCCCTGTTCTTTTTCTGGTTTTCATCAATGATCTCTCGGACTCTCTGGAAAATCCTCTATTTCTTTGCCGATGACTCCACCCTCTGCCGTGCATCTGTCATCCCTCAGACCGGCAAGCAGCAGCTTCTTCGCTCACTGCAGATCTGGATAAAATCACAAACTGGTCCAACAAGTGGAACATGTCTTTCAATCCAGACAAATCTCACACTCTCACTATGTCTCTTCGAAAGGACCATTTACAAAACCCCCCCATCCACTTTCTCAACAATCCTCTGGAAGAAGTCTTTTCTTTCAAGCTTCTGGGTCTCACTATCTGCCATGACCTTTCCTGGGAAAGTCACATTTCCAACCTTGCCTCAAAAGCCAGTCGCCGACTGGGAATCCTCCGTCGTGCAAAGTCCTTCCTCGGCCCTCTTGAGCTCCTGACCACTTACAAAGCTTTTGTCCGAAGCCTGATGGAGTACTGCTCTCCCCTCTGGGCTGGTGCTCCTGCCTCCCACCTTTCTCGACTTCACGCTGTCGAAACCAGGGCTTTTAAGATCATTGGCATCTCCCGCAATGAAGCTGAGTCTTTGGGCCTCTCACTCAATCACCGCAGGTTGGTCGGTGGTCTTTCTGTCTTCTACAGACTCCTCTCCAGCCTTGCCCCCCCTGCTCTCTCTGCGATTTGTCCCAACCACATTTCCACAGGGCGCTCAAGGTCCGCCAACAACCCCCTTCTGGTAAAACTAGTCCAAGAGCAGTTGATATGACAGGGAAGAATGGGTACTGAGAGTGAGGGGTTGGGAACACAATATTTGGATTGGGAGACACAAGCAAACACCGAAATCACCCAATCAGCCTTCTCACGAGTGGAGTCGGCTGTGGTGCCATTTGAAGAGAGGGAAGGGAGGGAAGGGATACACCAGAAACAGACTTAACAAGACACTGCCAGGTTTTAGAGGACGAAGACAAGTTTAAAAGTTCATTCTTGAGGTTGGACAGATGTTGTTGTCTGTCTCTCCTGAGAGTGGACACACACTGGTTGTGGACTTTTTAGCAAGCACTGAGATTGCCTTTGGTCAGACTTGCCTTTCGGGAAGAGAAGTTAAGTTGTTTCAGCACAACCACCTCACCACAGAATTCAGGGTACCATGGTTTGGAAGAATGGTAGGATAACGGAAGATGAGATGGGATGAATCTGTGCATGAGTGAGAGAGAACGTTTCTGTGGAAGAATTCCCAGGTTGAGTTGATATCAGGGGCAGCAAATATTGGAGACCAATCCTGAAGAGAGATGGCTGCTTGCAGTCCCTGCCAATCTGCTTGAATGAAATGCCAGACTCGCTGACGTTGAGGCCGTTCTCTGAGAATAGTGAGAGAAATGTTGACTTTCACAAGCACATGACCAGATGAATCAATTGTGACGTTCATTTCCAACATCAAAATGAACATCACGTGGGTTTCCAAGCAAGCCTAACCACAAATTAGTTTCCAAGCAAGCCAAACCACAGCCTAATTAGAAACTAACAGCAAGCCTAACCACAAATCAACACAAGCTCGACCACAAATCAACACAAGGTTAACTACAAATCAACACACTAAAATAACTCCGAGGCTAACCGCAAATCAACTCTCTAAAATCAGAGGCCAATCGCAAACCACCAAATCAACATACAGAAAATATTCTGAGACTAACCACAAACCACAAGGCTAACCACAAAATCAACACACTAAAATCACTGAGGTTTCAATTCACCCATTAATGGGGAGTCGAGTTAAAAAGAAGATAACAAGACAAATCAATAATTATAGAAAGGAGTTTACCTTGTTCTAGCATTTCATCTGCCATTATGCTTGTGAGCTTGGCATCACCAACCATGATGGGGCAAATCGGGTGGTCTTTACCACCCAAGGTGAACCCGGCAGCTTTCATTTGAGAGCGGAACCTGCGGGTGTGATAAAGATTGGCTTAGTGTTTGGATTGGGAAGTTCACAGAATGGGAAGAGCAGGGAACCATTTCCATTACGCCTGGCTGGCTGCAGTGAACACCTCTCCAAACCTGGGCAGGTGTTCGGTGTGGTCATCGGAACACCACCGTTGTCCCGCATGAACATCATGTACAGATTCCTCAGTGGGAGTCAGAGATGGTGGAAACCAAAAGAAGAGAGAAATAGCTTGGCCAGTTCACAATCAACCAGGGTGCCTCAGATCATGATTCAGGAGATCAGATGGGAGATCCCACATACCATGTGCGCTTGTCCATTACCTACTGTCATTGTAATTCACGTAAACATACGTTGATATCACGTGTCTTTGTCCTGCACATGATACAACTGATTTGTATGAGTGCCACTGGGACAGTTTTATGTTCTAAATAATGAGGTATGATATAAATAAACAAGAAGTGCACTCTTTGACGTCGTAACTTTGCCAGATTATGCCTCTGCCCACATTATTACATCATTATACATACTTGTACCAAGTTTGATATAAATTCCTGAACCCAGATTCAAAATATTAAATAATGCTGGCTGCTCGACCAAGCGGCCTATCAAGTTGAAATTTAAAACACTCATTCCCCATCACAATACCAGATCACAATTGTGAAGTTTCACGTCGATTAATGAAAGCGGTTCAAGAGAAATAATTTTAAAAAAGATTTTTGTTTAATTCAATATGCCTGCCAGACCATGTGACCTGTTAAATATGAGGGCACACCCGGGTATCCCCAAGGCTTGGGGAACATGTGGGTGATGTTTTCCATCGATCTGTCAAGCAGTTCTGGAGGAGACGGTTTTTAAAGGTTTATTCTTCAAAAAATCAGAGCTGCCAAACCATGTGACCTTTGAACATAGGGGTGAGGCAGAGCCCAACACTCATCGACCTACAATATTACTTACAGAATAGCCACCTGCAGGGAGATGGTGAGTAGAAGTCTATTTCATCAGATGTGTTGAACAAAGGAGGATTTGGTTTAAAATAGTCAAATTGCAGAGAACAACTGGCATTGTAACAAGATGGACATAAATAAATATATGCAGAACAGGGTGCCGGCAGATTGTACACTTACTGTTGAGTACATTTTGCTCAACTTTTGATAAAATTCGAACTCATGCCCGATTGTCAGGAGACCCGACGTTGGTATTTCTGCAATTTGCTCACCGCCGAGTTTTCTCTGTAATGCTCTGAGCCAGAGTTCCGTCAGCCACCAGGTTTAAGGCCGCTAGAGCGCAGGCTGTAACCGGTGGTGGAAGGGCATTGGAAAACAGGTACGGACGAGCACGCTGGCGCAGTAGGTCCACTAGAGGATGTGGGCCCACGGTAAAACCACCTGCAGGAGGAAAGAAACAACCATTCAAAAACAAACAAACAAAAAAAAAACAATTAAAGAGATGCAACAAAAGCAGGAACAACCATGTAGATTACCCTTCAGTATCCCACCTGCTGCCCCTCCAAGAGCCTTTCCAAGTGTAGAGTTGATTATTGTCACTTTGTCGGTCACCCCCAGCAGTTCATCGACACCTCTGTACCCAAACAGAAACATGTGTCATTTCATGAATCCTCCGCCTCGAACGGCCTTTTCAACCTACCACCAGTGTTGTCGTCGAGTCCACCTGGTCCGAGTTCAAGTGTGAGTCTGAGTCCAAGCTGTCCAAGTCAAAGTCCGAGTCCTGTGGTCTGAGTCCGAGTCCATCTATTGGAAAGTGGCAAAAAAAAACAAAAAACGAATTGGTGTTTATGTATTTGGTAAATGAAGACAATTAAATATCAAAACCGACTAACACTGCAACTTGTCACTTGCATCAAGATTTTATTCCATATTATGTCCCTTATGCTCTGCAGTAGAAATATTCCATATTATGGCCTGTAATGTCTTATGGGGTGTCTGCCTCTGCTCTAATGTTACGGAGCATTACAAAGTTCGTAAAAATCGCTTTAATGTTTGAACTTTCGCAAAAATAGAGTTAATTAATGTTTGAACAGCCCCATTTAAATCATTGGTAATCACAGATCATTTACCACCATGGTCTTTTACAGTTTTACACCAGCTTATGTAAAACTAGCTGAAGTACCCGGTAATACCCGGGAAATTTGCCCTATTTTCCTCACGCTAGTTAGACTGAGGCATTAATTGTATGGAGAAAATTAGGAAGGCTTCTTTTATTCCTCAGATTTATGGAAGGAAGGCTTTATGCTGCCGTAATCCTCAGAGAGGTCATAGTTGAAGGCGGCCTTGAGTCACTCAATGTTTCTAGCAGCAGTGGAAACTGTCCTTGATGTCTTGCCAAAACCCAGACCTAGAAAGCTGGAACGTGAGTTTTGTGTTTCTCTCGCCCGTCGGTGTGACGCTCTATTTGCAGTTAGGCGACGCTCTCTCACTCTGCAGCCGACTCTGCTTGCCTGGCTCATTCATGAGCAGATATATCAGCAGTAAGACGATATATATCTCTGTCTCTGTCTCTGTCTCTGTCTCTGTCTCTGTCTCTGTCTCTGTCTCTGTCTCTGTCTCTGTCTCTGTCTCTGTCTCTGTCTCTGTCTCTGTCTCTGTCTCTGTCTCTGTCTCTGTCTCTCTCTCTCTCTCTCTCTCTCTCTCTCTCTCTCTCTCTCTCTCTCTCCGCTTGCCTGGCTCGTTCATGAGTAGATCTATCAGCAGTTAGCTGTTGCCGTCGAATTTCAAATCGAATTCAAATAACAGGAGGAGAATGTGTATGTTTAAAAAGTCAACGAATACGAACATTTTGTATTTCAAAACACCCCAGCATTTTTAACCATGAAGACTTTTGTTACGATTAATATGCCGGCGCACTATTCGAAAGGCATTTTTTTTTAAATGGAATATAATATATATATATATATATATATATATATATATATATATATATACACATTTCATTTTTATGGAAAGCCACTCAATGCATCCTGGAGCTGCATGTTATGTCTATATGTGTGTAAAGTTTCATCAAGATCGGTTCACTGGTCTAGGAGCTTATTGGTTACAAACAAATAGACAGACAGACAGACAGAAGGACTACAATTTATATAGTAGATGTTTGATTAATCTTTCGTAGTTTAATAATGTTGTTATATTACAATAGAAACAGTAACATATTATGGAATATAATGTACAATGGATTGTGGTATAACATATAATGGAAATGGAGCTGTTATAAACAACATCCTCCAAGCCCTTGCATGTATTCATGCAAAGTTAATTTTGCTGTGTAAATGTTGGTCCAAACGTCCAAGTGAATGAATTTCATTTATTTTACATTGTCTAAGTTGATGCGACCACTTGTTGTTGACAGCAATATTGCCTCAACACTTGTGATGACATTAAAACTTGACTTTGACGTTGGGAAACTTTTCCCCAATCATTCACAACGTCAAACACAAGCATGAAGCAAATAGTAAAATTTATAATTCCGAAGTTTCATCGCATCGCTAATCATGATATCTTAAATCTTAACAAAAAAGTAAGTGTGTACTCTGTAGTTTTCCTTTTAATAATGTAACTAAAGGATAAACTGATATATTAACATATTTAAGAACGTTATCGGCTGGTGTAGGCCTTGTCGAGCTTTCTAATTAAAAACAGTTAATATAGAAATTAAACATACGTGTCAACCACAATTGTATAAAGTCAAATTCAACATTAAATATTAACGTTCAATGCGTGATTAAAGGAGAAATTACTTTGCATTTCATCCAAAGAGTACATTTCTTTTAAAAGTGCTTTATAGCCAATAAAAGTAACATTTTGGGTAATATGACGTCACACCAGCACATTAATCATTTGCACCATAAAAATAACAAATAACAGTTTTCGAAAGACAAAAAACAACAACAAACAAACATAGAAATGAGTGCCTCCATTACTACACACTGCTTTAATAAAACCACACAAATTACATACTTATTGTAAATATATACTATATATGTGAACATTTTATACATTTTTTTTAAAATGAGGACATAAATACGATCGGACGTGTGAGTTCAAATAAAGACGTTCAAGCTTGACATAAATGTGGCAAACAGCAAACTCTGCACAGAGAAATGCATCCCCGGTTTTCCAGACCCAATTATGAAAAATATGTCTTTAAGATATAGACGAATATTGCAACAAACATTTTTCGGTTACTTTTTGTTGAGGAAACCGATTCTGACCGTAGTTTGACGATTTAGTAGCTTATTTTAGCCTGAAATAGTGTTTGGAACCGAGCTTTTCTGCAACTTATTTTCGCTCTAATTAATTCGTTTTTTTGTTGGATTTGATATTCCGACCAGTTTCTGTAAGCAGAGCAATCTTCCCCCCTAAGCAAAAATTGCATTCCTAGTAATTCTCTGCAGATTACTTTTGCAATAGGATTTGGTCCCAACTATACATATTGTTACGGCTGTGGAAATTCGCATTACACCATGAAGGGCCCGTAGGTGAGATATCTCTAAGTACATGTGTAGTTAGCCCCAAATCCGTTGTCTCAAGGGAATTTATGTGATTCATTCGGGCTGCGACGCTTTGAGATAGCCGTTTTTCTGTTCTGTCTTTATTTTGAACCAACCACGTCTCAACCGCCATCACAGAACAACCACCTTAACCACCACGCCAGCCATCGTCACCAACTACAACCATGCTCCAACCCTCAGACAACAACAACGCCAACTGCCACGACCTTTACCTTCACAACTCAATCGCGCAAACATCGCATCACCGTCATTCCCAAACGGCACCAGAACCATCAAACCACCACCGATAAACCCTCCACCACCCTCACCTCTCTCCTTCTACGGCCATTCCCGCACCACCTGTGAACACTGAGCGTCGGGCTGTCTTTGGCTCGTTCAGCGATACGCACCGAGCCGCGAGTGCAAATAGCGGCCTTTCCAAGGGGGAATTCGGATCAAGAACGCTACACGCCCACTTCTGATCCGTCCAATTAGTAAGTGTGGAGCGGCTTGGCCCCGCCTCCAGGCGCGTCTGTGTGAAAGAGATATATGCAAATTCTAGGATCAGGGGAGATTCACACCCCCTTTCCTCCGACCAATTGGCGAGCGTGGCTCCGCCCCCGAGGTCATCCTGATCCG